>NW_020664402.1:2244942-2253714 GCF_002925995.2 Terrapene triunguis
CCCCCCCCGGGACCCCACCCCCCATCCAACCCACCCTGCTCCCTGTCCCCTGACTACCCCCACCCCTTATCCAACCCCCCCGGCCCCGGACCCCTTACCATGAGGCTCCACGCAGAGCCAGACACCGGCCCCCGGGGGAGCACACAGCCCCGCCCCTCAGAGCTCTGCACGCGCGGTGGCAGGGCTCCGGTTGAGTGGGGAGCGTCTTTCCCTCCCCGCAGAGCCAAACACTGCCCCGCAGGAGTGCGCAATCCCGACCCCCAGAGCGCTGCGCGCACGGCGGCAGGCCTCCAGGGGAGGGGAGAAGGCGGGGGAGGGGCCGGCAGCTTGCTGTGCTCGGCCTGGCGCTCCGGCCCAGGAGCGCGGACCCCGCGGCTTGCCGTGCCGGGAGAGTGGGGCCATTTGCCCACCCCGTGTGCACGGCTACGCTTCTGCTCCCTGCCCCCGCGGGGGGCGCGGAGGGCAGAGGAGAGCGGGCCAGCCTGGGCAGGATTTTTAATGGCACGCTGGAGTCCCGGCAGGCTCCAGTGTGCCATTAAAAATCAGCTCACGTGCCGTCTTTGGCACGCGTGCCATAGGTTGCCGACCCCTGTCCTAGATCAATACAAAGTTGTGTACCTGTGATGATATATTTATTTTTTCAGACAATCCCAAACAGCACACAACTCATGTTCAAGCTGTCCCAGAGAGGCTTTGGGTTGTAGGCCCAATTGGAAAAAGGACAGTTACCTATTCCGTAACTGGCGTTCTTCGAGATGTGTTGCTCCTGTCTATTCCACAGTAGGTGTGCGTGCTCGCCACGTGCACCGGTGCTGGAAGTTTTTCCCTTAGCAGCATCCGTAGTGGGGGAGCACCGCTGCGACCCCTGGAGTGGCGCCGACATATCGCGCTATAAAGGGGGCTGCATGCTCCCCCCATCCTCAGTTCCTTCTTGCCAGACAACTCCAACAGAGGGGAAGGAGTGTGGGATGTGGAATAGACAGGAGCAACACATCTGGAAGAACGCCAGTTACAGAACAGATAACTGTCCTTTCTTCTTCGAGTGATTGCTCCTGTGTATTCCACAGTAGGTGACTCCAAGCTATACCTGACGGAGGTGGATAGGAGTTCTAAATGATGAAGGTTAAGGGTTACCCGGGCGGAGCACCGCCCTACCAAACCCGGCGGCGTCCTTTGCTTGGGAGACGATTGCACAGTGCGATGCAAAAGTATGGACAGAGAACCACGTAGCAGCCCTGCAGATGTCCTGAATAGGGACATGAGCTACATAGGCCGCTGATGAGGCCTGGGCTCTTGTCGAATGCGCCTTAACAATAGGAGGCGGGGGAACCCCAGCCAGGTCATAACACGTGCGTATGCACGAGGTGATCCAGCGGGAAATCTGCTGGGTGGAAACTGGTTGCCCTCTCATGCGCTCGGCTGTAGCAATGAAAAGCTGAGGGGATGTCCAGAATGGCCTTGTTCGATCTAAGTAAAAGGCCAGCGCCCTACGCACATCTAGCATGTGTAGGCATCATTCTTCATTGAAGAAATGGGGCTTAGGACACAGGACAGGTAGGAAGATGTCCTGGTCCATATGAAATGCCGAGACCACCTTCGATAGGAAGGCCGGGTGCGGGCGAAGCTGGACCTTCCCCTTATGGAAGACAGTGTACAGGGGTTCCGAGGTCAGCGCCCTAAGCTCCAAAACCCTGCTGGCTGAGGTGATAGCCACCAAAAACGCCACTTTCTCAGATAAGTGGGACCAGGAACAAGTGGCCAAGGGCTCAAAGGGAGGTCCCGTGAGGCATGACAGTACCAGGTTCAGGTCCCAAGGTGGAACCGGGGGTCTAGCATAAGGGAACGCTCTGTCCAAACCCTTTAAAAACCTGGAAGTCATGTGGTGGGAGAACACTGACTGTCCCGCCACCGGAGGGTGGAAGGCCGAAATGGCCGCCAGGTGCACCCTGATCGAGGAGGGAGCTAGCCCTTGGGTCCTAAGGGACAGGAGGTAGTCCAGGACCAGCTGGAGCGGAGCGGATGCGGGGGAGGAACCTTTCTCCCTCGCCCATGAGGAGAACCGATACCACTTAGCCAGGTAGGCCCTCCGTGTGGACGGCTTCCTGCTTTCAAGCAGGACCCGTCTAACAGCCTCGGTACACCTCCCCTCCTCAGCATCTAGCCACGGAGCAGCCACGCCATCAGGTGGAGCGGGGCCAGGTTGGGATGGAGGAGACGACCTCCCTCCTGGGAGAGGAGGTCCGGGCGGAGCGGCAGCCTGCGAGGCGGGGCCCGCCAAGAGTTGCAGTAAGGTCCTGTACCAATGTTGACGGGCCCAATCCAGGGCTATCAGGATAATTCTCGCCCCGTCTGACTTCACCTTCTGTAGGACCCTGCCTATGAGGGGGAAGGGCAGGAAGGCGTACATCAGGGGCCCCGACCACTCGAGCAGGAATGCGTCCGTCATGGCCCCATCGCCTTCTATCACTCTGGAGCAGAACCTGGAACACAGGCGGTTCTGGGCGGTGGCGAATAGGTCCACCTGGGGAGTGCCCCACTGAAGGAAAATCCATTCTGCCACCTCCCTGTGCAGGGACCACTCGTGTTGATGTGAGAACACCCTGCTCAGGCGATCCGCGAGCATGTTGCTCTCGCCGGGTAGGTGGAATGCTCGGAGGAGGATGTTGTGGGCTATACAGAACTCCCACGGGAGTTGGGCTTCCTGGCACAAGGCCCTGGAGCGCATGCCCCCTTGCCTGTTGATGTAATACATTGCGGTGGTGTTGTCCGTGAGGACTCTGACCACCTTCCCTTGCAAGTGCTGGAGAAAGGCCAGGCACGCCAGGCGCACAGCCCTGAGTTCCCTGACATTTATGTGCAGGGTCAGTTCCTCGGGTGACCACATACCCTGGGTCCTGATGTCCCCCACGTGGGCTCCCCAGCCCAGGTCCAAGGCATCCGACACTAGATCTAGTGAGGGAGAGGGGTCTCGGAAGGGGATACCCCGGAACATGTTGCTCGGGAGGAACCACCATTGGAGGTCTGCAACCACCGTTGGTGGCACCGTGACAACCTTGTCCAGGCCGTCCCTGGCCTGGGAATAGCGGGAGGCCAGCCAGAGTTGGAGGGGCCTCATCCGGAGCCTGGCGTGTCACACCACTGCGGTGGATGCTGCCATATGGGCGAGGATTTGAAGGCATATCTGAGCCGTGGTTACCGGGAAGGCTGTGACTGAGGCAATGAACCCTTTGAGCGCCTCAAACCTGTCCCTTGGAAGGGAGGCCGTGGCCACCTGGGAATCCAGCAGCGCTCCTATGAATTCTATGCGCTGGACAGGAACTAACATGGATTTCTCCTCGTTTACCACTAGGTCCAGAGCTGAGCACGTGCGTAGCAAGAGGGATATTTGCTGCTGCACCTGGGACCGGGACTTGCCCTTGAGCAGCCAATCGTCCAGGTAGGGAAAGACCTGCAGCCCTCTCCTCCTGATGTGGGCCGCTACCACCGCCATACATTTGGTGAAGACCCTGGGGGCTGTCGAGAGGCCAAAGGGGGGACCGTAAACTGGTAGTGGTCCTGACCCACCAGGAAATGGAGGAAGCGCCTGTGACCCTCGAAAATGTGGATGTGGAAGTAGGCATCCTGAAGGTCCAGCGCTGCAAACCAATCCCCGGGGTCTAGGGAGGGAATAATAGAGGCTAGGGACACCATGCGGAATCTGCAGCGTACCAAGAACTGGTTGAGCTTCCGCAGATCGAGGATGGGCCGAAGCCCGCCCTTCGCCTTCGGGATGAGGAAATACCTGGAATAAAACCCCTTGCCCCGGAATTCCCAAGGCAACCTCTCCACGGCTCCCAGGGAGAGGAGGCGCTGTACCTCCTGACCTAGGAGGAGTGCATGTTCCGGGTCCTTCGCCGACTCCCTGGCCGGAGGGCAATTGGGAGGGGGCGAAACAAACTGCAACCTGTACCCCAGGGATATAGTGTTGAGGACCCAGCGGCCCATAGTGATACGGAACCCTTGCAAACGGAAGGCAGATAAACGATTTGCAAACCTGAACTTTATTAACTGGGGGGGGGTTAACCCGGCAACATGCCCGGTGACCCCCCGCAAGCAGTCAAAAACGCCGCTTCCCTGGCCTCCTGGCCTTAGAGGGCCCCGGACGAGGGGCCGAACGGGATTGGTGTTGTGACCGGCGCATCTGCTCCTGCTGCTTCCTAGGCGTGGGCTCATATCTGCCCCAAGCCTGTGGAGCGGAGGTGTGAGGCCTGGGCTTGTCCTTGACCGGCGGGACGTACAGGCCCAGCGTCTGCAGGGTAGTACGGGAGTCTTTCATTCCATGCAGACGCGTGTCTGTTTGATCTGCAAACAGGGCCCGACCATCGAACGGCAGGTCCTGCATGATCAACTGGGACTCAGCCGATAGGCCAGAGAGCGAAAGCCAGGACACCCTTCTCATGGAAATCACCACGGCCATCGAACGAGCGGCCGTGTCCACCACATCAGAGGCCGCCTGGAGCGCTGCTTTAGCCGCCGCTGCACCCTCATCAACCAGAGCCCGGAACTCCTTCCTGTCCTTCTCGTGGAGGGAGGGCTCAAACTTGGGAAGAGATCCCCGCAGGTTAAAATCATATCTGCTCAAGAGTGCCTGATGGTTGGCCACTCTGATCTGAAAGCTCGCAGATGAATAAACCTTTCTTCCAAAGGAATCCAGCCTGCGAGCGTCTTTGTCCTTAGGGGTAGGAGCGGGTTGGCCGTGTCTCTCTCGGTGGTTCACAGACTCCACCACTAGAGAGTTCGGAGTTGGGTGGGAGTATAAGTACTCGTGCCCCTTCGTGGGCACAAAGTACTTCCGTTCGGCCTTTCTGGAGATCGGACAAAGAGATGCAGGGGTTTGCCAGAGGCCAGTAGTGATATTGGCCACCCCCTGATGGAGTGGGAGGGCCACACCCCCCGGCGTCGAGGAGGTCAGGACATTAAACAATGTGTCTGATGGCTCCTCCATCTCCTCGGCCTGGAGCTGGAGGTTTGATGCCACCCTCCTGAGTAGCTCCTGGTGGGCCTTGAAATCCTCCTGAGAGACCGGAGGGGGTGGCGCCACGGAGTCATCCGGTGCCGAGGAGGACGGTGCCGTGGTGTCGTCTGCACCCGGCTGTACCGAAAGCTCGACGTCCTGACCTGGGGCCTGAGTCGGTGCCAGAGGGTCGGTGCCCACTGCCTCATCGCGGTGCCAAGGTGGCGACGTCAGCTGGGCCTGGGACGCTCCCGCCACGGAGCGGGGTCCCGGCGGTGCCGGGGCCTGGGGCCACGGTGCCCGGGGCCACGGTGCCCACTGGCACCACTGTCCCTGCCAGGGAACGGCCTGGCCCTGGGATGCGAGGTGGCCCGGAAGGGCCGACTGGTCTTGCAGCACCGAGCAGCTCGACGAGGGGCGGCTGCGTGCCGAAGTGGAAGTCCGGGATGAGCGGACGGTGCCATATGAACGGCTGGAGCGGTCCCATACATGACGTCTCCGGCCCCTGGAGGAGGACAGGTAGGAGTCAGGAGTGCTGTCCCCGTAGTGCCTCTGGCGCCCAAGACTACGATGCCTCAGTGCCTGGGACTCCCGTGACGAGCTCCAGGTGTAGCGCCTTCCACGGCGGGTGCCGGAGTGTGAACGGCGGTGCTGATGACGACGAGACCTGTCCCTGCGGTCAAGGCTCGAAGAGGAGCGGCTCATCTCTTAGTGCCTCCCCTACGGTCTCCCGGAGTGGAGGTGGAAAGCTCGCTCGCAGACGATCCTGCTCGTGGCGTGGAGGCGCGCCGAGGTCCGCGGCTCAGGCTTTCAACTCGGGACGGTACCTCGACCTCGGAGACGTCCGGAGAGGGTCGATGGGCACTGAGCGATGGCTTCCCTCGGGATCGGGGGTCCGACTGAAGCGGCGCTCCCGGTACCGGAAGCGTCATGATGTCGCCCGCGGCCTGAGCTGCCTCCGGCATCAAAGGCATTCTCACCTCTGGTGAGGCGTGCGTGGATGGCACCGGACTACTCCGCTCCACCTGAGTCGGAGGTCTCGGTCCCAATGGGGATCGTGGGCTGCCCAGCGCGGGTCTAGCCTCACCCCGTTCTTTCTTCCCTTGCTTCTTAGAAGGGGAGCGGTGCCGGCTCGTCGACGGGGCCTCGCTGCGCACCGACGACGCGGTTCCAGGTGCGGAATCAGGACGGTGCGCCGGGGGCGCTTTGCTGCGCGCCGAGGACGAGGTGCCCGGCGCGGGGTCGGCTCGATGCGCCGGTGCCGGGGTCAACGCCGACTCCATTAGGAGAGCTCAGAGTCGGAGCTCACGCTCCTTCTTTGTTCGCGGCTTGAAGGAGCGGCAAATTTTACACTTCTCACTAATGTGAGCCTCGCCCAGACAGCGAAGACACTGAGTGTGTGGATCGCTTCTGGGCACAGAATTGCGACAAGAGTCGTACAACTTGAAGCCTGGGCCACGGGGCATGCCCCGAGCCCAGCACTAACAGAGAAAAGTTCAACAAGTAACTTCAGGGAAAGCTGGATACCACTAAGGCTAGAAATGCTGCAGCAAAGCTGGAGCACAAGTTCCGACTACCTTCACTGGCGGCAAGAAGGAACTGAGGGTGGGGGGAGCATGCAGCCCCCTTTATAGCGCGATATGTCGGCGCCACTCCAGGGGTCGCAGCGGTGCTCCCCCACTACGGATGCTGCTAAGGGAAAAACTTCCGGCACCGGTGCACGTGGCGAGCACACGCACCTACTGTGGAATACACAGGAGCAATCACTCGAAGAAGAAGTGTGCCTTCGACTGTGTTTCCACTGACTTCCTGGCTTCAGTCTGGCCCCGAAAGGGATCAAGTTGGATCCAGAAATGGTGAAGGTAGTCCGTGATTGGGCAGCCACCGGGAACATCCACAAACGTCAGCATTTTCTGGGCTTCACCAATTTCTACCGCCAGATCATCTCTGAGTTCTCAGGCAGAATTCTCTCACCCTTCATTCTCCATAAGCACCCCCAGTTCAGCAGGACTCTGGAAGCCCAACATGCCTTTGAGCACCTAAAACTTGCGTTTACAGCTGCCTCCATACTCCTCCACCCTGCTTCCGCACGAGCCTTCATTGTGGAAACAAATGTCTCCAATGTGGCAGTTGGAGCAGTGGTCTCCCAGAGGCATGTGTGTGCTCATGGGCAGTGTGTGAAGCCCCCCATCCCTTTCACCCCCCCTCCCCCGCGGGAGGCCCAAGCCCCACACCGTGTCTGAAGGAGCTCTGTCTCAGCCAGCTCGAGTACCAGCCCACCAGCTGGCCCCAGGCCACCCCAGCTGCCCCAGCCTGAGTGTCGGGTGGACCCAGCCCCAGGGCGCCGACCAGTCTGAGCACCGGCCGGCCCCAACCTCGGCCGGCTGGCCCAAGCACCAGCCCCAGCTGTCCCAAGTCCTGGGCTGCCGGCTGGCCCAACCCAGCCCTAGCCCCCTCTCCCCCCCCGCTTTGGGGGAGAGGCTGAGCAAGGGCGGGAAGAGAAGCAGCCTGGGCTGGGCCATGGGGGAAGAGCGGGAAGCAGGAGGGGGCCTCAGGGCAGAGAGTGGGTGGGGCCATGCCTGTCTGTTTGTGGAGGTTTAGCCTCCCCTAGCCTGCCATTCCCGCCACCCAGGCATGTGCCTTTTATTCTGAAAAGCTCATTCCCACTTATCAATAGTATGAAATCCTAGACAAGGAACTCCTGCCCAGCAAGCCAGCTTCGAGGAGTGGTGGCACTACCGAAGGGGCCCAACACCCAGTCCAAGTATACACGGCCCTTAAGAACTTGGAATAGTTATGAAAGGCCAAAGCCCTCAATCAAAGACTGCTCCACTGGGCCCTGTTCTTCTCCTATTTCAATTTTACAATCTCCTAGCGTCCAGGTGCTAGCAGCAGCAGAGCAGCGACTCTATCCCAAAAAGCGGAGGACTATGCTGATTGGAAGAGACCCAACTAAGAGACCTACAACCTCAAATCCCATAACTTTCTTGGTGTGACAACGCACCTGGACCTACTCAATCTAATCCGCTCAGCCTCTGCCCAGGACTCTCCCCTGGGCGATCAGGAAGCCATCAATCAGGAAGTGCATGAGGTCTTAGATGGATTGACCCTTGTTCCCCCTAGCTGTCTCCATGTGATGGCCCTTTCATGCATGCCACCATGCAAGTATATGTAACCTCCCATGACATATGCACCCGCATTAAGATGCCAAACAGCAAACCCTGTGGGCTCCTCCAACCTCTGGAAACTCCACCCAGTCCCTGGGCATCCATCTCACTAGACTTCATCGTATCCAACCATCTTAACTCTCATCAATCACCTCACGAAGATGGCCCACTTCGTGCCCTGCACCCAGTTACCTTCCTCCGAGGAGACTGCCCACTGTGGGTAAACCAGGTCATCCGCCTCCATGGACTCTCTGAGCCCATTGTTTCTGACCGTGGTGCTCAGTTCATTTCTCACTTCTGGAGGGAGGCCCTCCAATTGTTGGGAGGTCACTCCTGCCCTTTCTTCAGCTTATCAATCCCAAACAAATGGCCAGAGAGAAAGGTTGAACAAAGTCCTGGAGCAGTTTTCTGGTGCTACTACCATCAGAATGACTGGTCCTCGCTGTTATTCTATGCAGAGTTCTGATATAATAACACTGAACACTTCTCTACAGGACAAAGACTTTTTTTTTTTTTTTTTGGTGATCTACATCTTCCACCTCTGATCTCACCCTGAACTGCCCACACCCTCCCCTAACCCAGCCGTTTTGGAATGGGTACAATTGATCCTTC
>NW_020664402.1:2253724-2255233 GCF_002925995.2 Terrapene triunguis
ACCCTCCCCTAACCCAGCCGTTTTGGAATGGGTACAATTGATCCTTCGTACCCAGGGGGAGCTGGAAGAAGCAAAACAGGACTACAAGCGGTATGTGGACCAACAACAACAGAAAGGTCCCGACATTCTGTAGGCCAGAAAGTATGACTGTCAGCAAAGCATCTCCGTACCAACAGACCACCCCATAAACTTGATCACCAATTCTTCAGCCCATATTGAATCTGCCAACAGATCGATCCTGTCACTTTTGAACTCCACCTGCCTTGTTCTCTCAGAATCCACCTGGTATTTCATGTGTCCCTACTGAAGCCATATGTGGCCAACCCCTTTCCCCGCTGGACCCAGCCACCCCCACACCTGCGCACCTTCAGGACTATGATGAGTATATGGGCCATAAAATCCTCAATTCTAAAACAAAGCGGGGTAAATTGTGGTATTTGATTGGAGGATTATAGGGCTAAGGAGCGATCCTGGGATCCTGCTGAAAATGTTCCTGCTCCCAGACTTGTAAAAACCTTTCATGAGAACCCGCACCTTTTGCTGCCCTAGGGAGGGGGGTAATGTGATGACCTGGGTCTTAAACGCACGTCTGGGTGTGCCCAGACAACTGCCACATCCTGGCCACCACCCAGTCTCTGCTGAGAAGTCGTTAGGACTACAGCCAAGGCACCACCCACAGGAGCCATGATTGGAGGATCGCCCAGTTCCACTGCATTGGATCCTGCTTGTACCTGCCTCCTGCACCCACCCCTGTTCTGGCTTCACTGCTCCTGCCTCACTCCCGTTCCCATCATGCGCCTGCTTCATGCTGATCTTTGCTTTTCCTCCAGCTCCTTTCCTCAATTCCACCCTCAGTTACCAGTCCTGGCTCCAACCCGGCCTCAACTTCTGACCCCGACTTATTGTCTCTGGTGCTGACGCACGGCTTTGTTCCCCAACCGGGACACCTGCTCTGCCGCCAGACCTGACTCCTGGACCAGACCACCTACATCCCGGTCCATAGCAGAGGGGCTCCCAGAGTCAGACCTTCCCTCTTACAATGCTGCAGGACCATAGGCAGTGGGCCAGAACCCTCTTTCCTGGACCGGTCATCTGCTGCTATATTTTCTTTCCCTTTAATTCGCACAATTTCCATGCCATGTTCTTGGAATTGGTGCCCTTGGTTCTGTGAAATCAAATGAATGGGAAGTGGTCAGATAGTACACTGAATTTCCTGTTTAAGAGCAAGGGCCTTAATTGTTTGATTATCCTATGTGACAGACCCAGACCAGTGGGGTACAGGAGTCTGGTAGAGGGCAAATATACTGGTCACTGGATGAGTAGTTTTCTGTTCCCTGAGTGACCAGAGCAGGGGCTGCACTAGAGTAATCAGGAACCTGCTAGAACCAGTTAAGGCAGGCAGGCTAATTAGGACACCTGGAGCCAATTAAGAAGAAGCTGCTAGAATCAATTAAGGCAGGCTAATCAGGGCACCTGGGTTTTAAAAGGAGCTCACTTCAGTTTGTGGTG
>NW_020664402.1:2258233-2259250 GCF_002925995.2 Terrapene triunguis
GGGTTCCCCCCAAACCTCCCAATTGACCTGGACTGTGGGTTCTCCCAGAGGGGAAGGTCTCTGGGCTGTTCCCCAACCCACATGGTGAATCTCTGAGGCAAGAAAATCCGCCAATAAGCGCAGGACCCACCAAGATAGAGGAGGAACTTTGTCACGCCACATAATGGCATAACTCTCTTTCTATGGCAGAGTAATTCTCCCCCTGTCCCTCTCTGCCACGTTCTTAACTTCCAGACGCTCAGACTTTTAAGATGAATAAAGCAGCAGAAAAGACCGGGTGAGCGAAGAAACGCAAGTTCACCAAGCAGCCGTTGGCAGAGCTATCATCTCTAAACTGTGGTTATGAATTCGTGTAGATCTAAAACTGTGCTCGTAATTTGTCCTGCAATATTTAGCTCCATCTCCCAGCCCGGCAGGGAGGGGCTGCGTCCCCAACCAGGCGAGACTAGATCCACGCACTCAGCATTGTACAACTCAGGAAAAGAGAAGGGATGGGCCATTAAATTTAATGGGAAAACATTGAAACTCCTTGAAATGGAAAAGAAAACTCTAGTCTTGGGAAATGAAGGAAGGAATTTCCCCCACATGAATCACCACAGTCCGAGAGGAAGAAAAACCCCTGGGAAAGGGAAAGGAATTAATTTTCATTATCTGAGTCAGGTGCCACCAGCAGAACGTTGACTTTCTTTTTTGCTGGTTTGGGTTCTGTAGTTTCTGCATTGGAATGTTGTTCTTTTAAGACTTCTGAAAGCATGTTACACACCTTGTCCCTCTCAGATTTTGGAAGGCACTTAAGATTCTTAAACCGTGGGTCTAGTGCTGTAGCTATCTTTAGAAATTTCACATTGGTACCTTCTTTGCATTTTGTGAAATCTGCAGTGAAAGTGTTCTTAAAATGAACATGTGCTGGGTCATCATCTGAAACTGCTGTAACATGAAATATATGGCAGAGCAGGGGACATACAATTCTCCCCCAAGGAGTTCAGTCACAAATTTAATTAACGCTTTTTTTTTTTT
>NW_020664402.1:2259350-2285154 GCF_002925995.2 Terrapene triunguis
ACAAATTTAATTAACGCTTTTTTTTTTTTAACGAGCTTCATCAGCATGGAAGCACGTCCTCTGGAATGGTGGTCGAAGCATGAAGGGGCATACGAATGTTTAGCATATCTGGCATGTAAATACCTTGCAATGCTGGCTACAAAAGTGACATGTGAATTCCTGTTCTCACTTTCAGGTGACATTGTAAATAAGAAGAGGGCAGCAGCATCTCCTGTAAATGTAAACAGACTAGTTTTGTCTTAGTGATTGGCTGAACAAGAAGTAGGACTGAGTGGACTTGTAGGCTCTGAAGTTTTACATTGTTTTGTTTTTGAGTGCAGTTACATAACAAAAAAAAAATCTACATTTGTAAATTATACTTTCACGGCAAAGAGATTGTACTACAGTACTTGTATGAGGTGAATTGAAACATACTATTTCTTTGGTTTATCTTTTACAGTGCAAATATTTGTAATTGATTTAAATTACAACACAGAATATAATATATATGAAAATGTAGAAAAAAAATCCAAAATATTTAATACATTTTAAGTGGTATTTTATTGTTTAACAGTGTGATTAACACTGCGGTTAATCGCGATTTGTTTTTTTGAGCTAACCGCGTGAGTTAACTGCGATTAATCGACAGCCCTAGTTTCTACAGTCGTGATACACCATCTCTTCCCAATGCACAGCCACTCTGACCTGAGTCAATGGCAGTGTCCCAGACCCAAGAGGTGTCTTGGGGCTTGTGACCAAGGGCTGGGCAGCAGCTGATCCAGCACTCTGGTCACTGCAGCTGCAACTGCTGGCACTGTGCACACTGGACTGTGGGAACTGGGCCCTGCTGAGAGACTGAAGACAGGCTAGAGCGAGTTAATAGCTAATAACCTTGTTAACGCCAAGGAACAAGGCACAGGCAGGAAGGGGGGAGAGAGAAAGTGAAGAAGCTGTAGGCTGGTAGAGTCAAGGCCAGAGGAGGTCTCTTCTCTGGGGGCTCAGGAAGGGGCTTAGGGTGCATCTGCATTGCAAGTAGACAGCTGTGGCTGGCCTGTGCCAGCTGATCAGGCTCATGGGACTCAGGTCTGGGACTCTTCCGCCTCTCTGGGTCCTAGAGGCCCAGGCTACTGTTAAAGCTGCTGCATAGTCGGTAAAGGGGGTGGGAACAGACTCCGTAAAGAAATACTGTCTGGAAAAAGACAGGAGCAGAGCCTCACCCCCCCCCCCCATCACAGGGATTATTCCATGAACTGGAGGCTATGGGGCAGTCCTGTTGGCTCTAGAAATGCCCAGTGGTGCCCCTGCCTGCAGCACATGGACACCAGAAGCTCCAGAGCACCACCCCAGTTCAGCGCCTGATCTCCGAGGCTGCCTGCATTTCTGGGGGGAAGTCCCTGGAGCAGGATCCTGATCACCGTGAGATCAGCTCCCAGCTGTAGGAGCCAAGCTGGAGGCAGGAAAATCCCTACTGCTCTGCTCCTCCACTGGGCATCCGACAGCTCCAGGCACAAAGCCAGCTGGTGTTCAGTTTAAAATAAATATTGGAAATCCTCAAAGCACAAACAGTCAGACCATGTGACAATGGGAGTGTCAGTTGTTCACTCGCTGGGGGTGTAACATGATCACCACACGGCTCGTATAAAAATGAGTCTGGCTGGCATGGGGGCCGGCACTGCACAGATGGAACGCCTGGTCCCTCTTGAGGCAAGAGGACAGAAGCGGACTTTCAGGGCTGCCTGAGACTGTGAAGAGAAGCCTCACCCAGCCTGCAATGGGGATCTGTTTAAGCCAGCAGCCAGGTAAGAGGGAACGATCCTGGCACACTGCGTGGTCCTGTCACCCGGGGCAGAGGGATGCAGTTGCCTGCAGTACAGCAAGGCAGCACCTGCACTGGCAGGTGGGGGATGGAAAGCGATGGGTGAAATGCTGAAGGTGTAGATTGCAACCTGGCTTTTGAGCTAAATGCCAGCATTTGGGATCCGAGTTCAGCCCTGTCTCAGTGGAAGGATAGAGCTGTGGAGAGTGGCCGTGCGATATACCCTGATCATATCACATCCTGGGGCTGCCCCAGCCTGCCAGGTGTGATTTGTAGATGGGCTTTACCATAGTAACTGGGTGCCTCCCAGGTATCCTCTCTTGTGGGGTTAGCCCCATGGCTGGAGTAGGGACCAAGCACAGGGAGACGAAAGGTTTGCCTGCCTGCTGCATTCATCTGCCCCACAGGGCTGTACATTCGAGTGCGTGTGTGACTGGCCCATGTGGACACTGCTGGTGCCCTCGTGCAGGCTAACAGAGCACTGTTTGCAGGGCTGGAGTGACACACACTAGAGAACTTTCAGGGTGTGCGCAGCAGGGGCCACACAAGCCAGTTGGCAAGCAGCAAGCTGGCACCTGCCAGAACTGACCCCCTCTGGTGGACCAAGGCACTGGGTAGTCAAGCCCTAAGTAACTCACCCTCGGAGTCTGTGGCAGAGCAGAAGCTGCACTGCTGGTCTAGGGGCCAGGCTAGAACCAACAAAGCATCCTTCATCTGCCTTTCCTTCCAGCTCGCGGAGCCACTGCTTTAGCTCCAGGAGCAGGGGCTGGCGCTGAAGATTACATATGAGCCCTGTGTGCATGTGGCTGCAGCTCATTGCAGAAGTAGCGATAGAAATAAGCTGTTGTGGGTATTTCCCATTTTACACATGGAGACAGCGGGCTAAGCGACTCGCCCAAGGTCACCCAGCAAGTCAGTGGCAGAGCTGGGAATAGAACTCAGGAGTCCTGACACCTAGAAACAGCAAAACTGTCGCGCTGGAGCAGACCTGTCGAGTGTCCTGCCGCTGCAGTCTGTCCATGTACAGATCTGTGACCCTCCCTCTCCTCTCTCACATGAGGGATGAAAGAGTTAACAGTGGAGATTCGTATGCCAGCATCACTGTGCATCACAGAGGTGAATGGGGCAGCTCAGACCTCCCAGAGCTATTGTCCCAGGCTCCCAGCAGAGTCAAGTAGCCACCTTGGAGCTTGTGACGCTGGGTTCACATTGCTGAGGGTTTCTTTGTGGCTAGGGACTGAGGGTTTTTAAAGTGAAACCTGGGATTCTGGCAAAGCAGCTCGCAGCTAGAGCGAGGTGCCAGTGCACCATCCCACTACACACCAACCCCGCTGAGCTCTGATTGTTTCGCCGAGGTAGTGTGTGCAGGAAGGGATGACTGGAGCTTCTGGGCTGTAAATGAACAATAACTCACCTCCAAAAAGAGCCGGCTGATCCCATGCTCTGCCACAGACACCCTGTGTGACCCCGGGCAAGTCACTTAGCTGCTTGGTGCCTCGGTTGCCATTAGTACCTGGGGCTCATTGCCCTGTCACCCAGGCATGTGTAAGACTGTGTCACAGACTGTGCAGTGCTGAGCTCCTGTGGTGCTGGGGGCACAGTGATAACCAAGACAGGTAGCTCACCGTAAGGATGAGCGTGGAGAGTAACGCTGGGAATCCATGACTCACCTTCCCAGAGCACTGTAAGCTGTCTTGAACAGAATCCTAGAATCACAGGGCTGGAAGGGACCTCGAGAGGTCATCTAGGCCAGTCCCCTGCACTTGTGGCAGAACTAAATATTATCTAGACCATCCCTGACAGGTGTTTGTCTAACCTGCTCTTAAAAACCTCCAATGATGGAGATTCCAAAACCTCCTGGGGCAATTCATTCCAGTGCTTAACCACCCTGACAGTTGGGAAGTTTTTCCTAATGTCCAACCTAAATTGCCCTTGCTGCAATTTAAGCCCATTGCTTCTTTCCCTAGCCTCAGAGGTTAAGAAAAACAATTTTTCTCCATCTTCCTTCCCAAGTGGAGTACTTTGCATTTGTCCTTATTGAATTTCATCCTATTTACTTCAGCCCGTTTCTCCAGTTTGTCCAGATCATTTTTAATTTTAATCCTATTCTCCAAAGCACTTGCAACCCCTCCCAGCTTGGTATTGTCTGCAAACTTTACAAGCATACTCTCTATGCCATTATCTAAATCATTGATGAAGATACTGAACAGAACCAGACCCAGAACTGATCCCTGCGGGACCCCACTCATTATGCCCTTCCAGCTTGTCTGTGAACCACTGATAACTACTCCCTGGGAATGGTTTTCCAAACAGTTTTGCACCCACCTTATAGTAGCTCCATCTAGGTTTCCCTAGTTTGTTTCTGAGAAGGTCATGCAAGGCAATATCAAAAGCGTTACTAAAGTCAAGATGTATCACATCTACCACTTCCCCCCCTATCCACAAGGCTTGGTAAAGAAAGCTATCAGGTTGGTTTGAAACCATTTGTTCTTGACTGTCTTGCTGACTGTTACTTATCACCTTATTATCTTCTAGATGTTTACAAATTGATTGCTTAATTATTTGCTCCATTATCTGAAATTAAGCTGACTGATCTGTAATTCCCTGGGTTGTCCTTATTCCCCTTTTTTATAGATGAGCACTACATTTGCCATTTTCCAGCCCTCTGGAATCTCTCCTGACTTCCATGACTTTTCAAAGATAATCACTAATGGCTGATATCTCTTCTGTCAGCTCCTGGAGTCAGTGGTGGATTAGCCACTGGGCCAATGGGGCCCATGCCCAGGGACCTGGCCAATTGGGTGACCCCAGAAAAATGGGCGCCCCTGCGTCCCAACCTGCTCCGCCTGCTTGCTCGACACTCCTGCTGGAGAGCGGGGTCAGAACACTGGGGCTTACCCTGTTCCCCGGCAAGAGTGCTGGGCAGATGGAGCAGGGCAAGCCCCTTCACCCTGCTCCCGCTCCCTGGCAGGAGTGGCGGGGGAAGCCAGAGGTGCTGCAGGTGGAAGGAGTCGGGAGGGGCCCCCACCTGCTCTGGCCCAGGGCCCCACAAAACCGTAATCTGCCTCTGCCTTGAGTATTCTAGGGTGTATTTAATCAGTCCCTGGTGACTTGAAGACATCTAACTTGTCTAAGTAATTTTTAACTTGTTCTTTCCCTATTTTAGCTTCAGATCCTACCTCATTTTCACTGGCATTCACTATGTTAGACGTCCAACCGCTACTAACCTTCTGGGTGAAAAATGAAACAAAAAAGTCATTTAGCACATCTGCCATTTCTACATTTTCTGTTATTGTTTCCCCTGCCTCATTGAGTAAGGGGCCCACCCTGTCCTTGGTCTTTCTCTTGCTTCTAATGTATTTGTAGAATGTTTTCTTGTTACCCTTTATGTCTCTAGCTAGTTTGATCTTGTTTTGTGCTGTTGACTTTCTAATTTTGTCCCTACATGCTTGTGTTGTTTGTTTATATTCATCCTTTGTAATTTGACCTAGTTTCTACTTTCTGTAAGACTCTCTTCTTTGAGTTTCAGATCATTGAAGATCTCCTGGTAAAGGTAGGGTGGTCTCTTGCCAGACTTCCTATTGTTCCTACGCAGTGGGATAGTTTGCTTTTGTGCCCTTAACAATGTTTCTTTGAAAAACTGCCAACTCTCTTGCATTGTTTTTCCCCTTAGACTTGCTACCCATGGGATCTTACCTACCAACTCCCTGAGTTTGCTAAAGTCGCCTTCTTGAAATCCATTATCTTTATTGTGCTGTTCTCTCTCCTACCATTCCTTAGAATCATGAACTCTACCATTTCATGAGCACTTTCACCCAACCTGCCTTCCACTTTCAAATTCTCTACCAGTTCCTCCCTATTTGTCAAAATCAAATCTGGACCACCCTCTCCCATCATGGCTTTCTCCACCTTCTGAAATAAAAAATGGTCTCCAATACATTCCAAGACCTGCCCAGGTCTCCACAACATTCCAGCTGCGGCTGTTGGTGGAACTCATGTAAGAATAGACCCACTGTGTTTGTCCTTGGCTTGAGCACACGTTACTTATCTCCAGCAATAGCTAATCTACCTGTAACCGTAG
This sequence comes from Terrapene triunguis, assembly GCF_002925995.2. Taxonomy (NCBI): domain Eukaryota; kingdom Metazoa; phylum Chordata; order Testudines; family Emydidae; genus Terrapene; species Terrapene triunguis. The sequence goes on from NW_020664402.1 coordinate 2,265,227, forward strand.
CAGTGCCATTAAGCATGTTATCGCGGACTTTCCCAGCACTACATACTGTATCTGTTGTTGTTGTAGCAGTCTCAGATAAGGCTTTGTGAGCGGCTGTAGCGAGGGAGTGACAGGAATAGTGGATATAATCCAGGCCGTGTTCTGCTCTGAGTTTTGTCTCCCATTCACAGCACTGCTGGCCAGCATGGACAGGTCACAGCAGGCCTCCAGCCCACTCACTGCCCAGCCCCGGGGCAATACCAATTGTACCACCAGCGCCTGGAGTGAACCAGTCTGAAAGGTGACAGGCACTGGGTCCTGTTAGCCAGGGACTTGGGCATAAGGGGCCACGGCCATTGAGTTCAATGGGAGCTCCCTGCACTGGTGCCAGGACAGGATCTGGTGAGGAAAGAGAGAGCGAGAGAGCCCCCGGGGAGCATATTGTAGGTCTACCAAGTGCTCAGCAGAGCCTGTAAGTGCCTTCAGGAGGGGCTGTCTCTCCGTTCTGTGCCTGCGCAGCGCCCGGCACAATGGGGCCTCGGGCCAGACCTTCCTGCCGTGCAGGCAATGAGAGCAGCAGTGCCTAGGCCTGAGCAAACAATCAGGGAGGGCAGGCCGCTGCCCCGAGGAGTTTACAGTTACTCAGCCCCAGTGCAGACACAGGCAACAGCTCGGGGAGGGAACGCAATGATCGGTGGTGTGGAGACCAGCCGAGGCGGGTGGGTTGGTGAAGGAGGAATCTGTCGGGAAGGGAGGAGGGGGCTGCCAGGCAGGTGCGGCCAAGGAACCTGCGGCAAACCTAGGAGGTTGCAGATGTGAAGCCAAGGGGCCTGATCCTGCTCTGAAGTGTAAGTCAGGAGTCATTCCAGGGCAGTTTTCACTGTGCAGCGGAGCAGGGATTCTGGGCCCAGATTGGGGGAAGGAGAAGAGCAACCAGCTGCCCAGACACCCTGAACACACTGTTAGGAACAAACCGTCGGCTGAGCGGGTGATGCCAGGAGGAGCCTTGGAATCTGGCTGAACAGGCATTCGCTGCCTGTGGGCGAAGGCAGCCGTTCCTCACTACGTGCACAGAGAATTGGCAGAAATGGCATGGAAGCCCTTCGATTTGACAGATTTCACATTGGCCAGCACATGTGGCCAGGTGGGAGCTGGGCGTTCCAGCCAGACCGCTGAGAGCTACTCTAGCATCAGTAGCTATATTACAGCTGCACCTCGTGGCCCTAATCAAAGGGTCAGGTTTGGGGTCCCATTATGCTGTGCACTGTACAGACATGACATGGGCCAGATCTGCACCTGGGGTAAATGGTAGCTTCAGTTGCTGTGGTCTATGAGTAACATTTTTAAATGATGCAGGAGAGTAGGTCCCATTTTCAAAAGCAACGGAGTCAATTAGGATCAGATTTTCAAAGGGGTTTAGGCCCCTATAGATGCAGTTTAGTGCCTGCAGGGATTTGCAAAGCACCCGGCTCCCATTGAATTCACATGGGATGGGAGCCCAGGCGCTTTTGACAATCTCACGAGTCACCTATTTGCATATTAGGTGCCTAAGCGTGGTTACAAATTTGGCCCTTAGGAGCCTAAATTTCATTGAAAGTCAATGGGACTTAGGGGCATAATTGTCCAAGTCCCTTCTGAAAATGGCTCCTAAATCACTAGGTCCTTTTTGCACAATGTGACATGGATGGAGCGGCACTGATTTACACCAGCTGAGGATCTGGCATGTTAAGGGATGAGCCTTTCCCTACCGCAGAGAACTTGCACTCACGATAGAGCGATTTCCCCCCCCTCTCTCCTCAGCCCTGATCTGCAGCCCCTTCTGCTCATGCCCCTGTGTGCTGACCAATCTGAGACCAGAGGGATGGCCACACTGGGTGGTACTTTTATGACACAAATAGGGTCTTCAGTGCTTGCTTTAGGTGTTCATTTAGGTACCAAACTAATTTCACTTGTGCCCTGGGTTGGGAGGAGAATGTCAGGCCATAGCATAAAGCCCTGGTGCTCTCTTTCCCTCACTCTGTTTCACTCTTCTGCATCCCTTTCTCCTCTGCCCTCCTCCCCAGAAGGAATCACTAGACAGACTACACTCCCCTCTCAACCCTGCAAGCACAGCCTAGGCCAGGCCAGGCTCTGGGGCTGGAGCAAGGTGGGGCTAGGAGACTTGTTCCCTCTAGAGCAGGGATTCGGAGGCTCCTGTGCAACATGCCATAAAAACTCTATGCCCACCCCCCGCCATGCCACAACAACTGTTTTTCTGCATAGCCAGTGGATTAACAGCTGTATTAAACGGATACTTATACAGCTACACACACACACATCTATAATCATAGAAGATTAGGGTTGGAAGAGACCCCAGGGGGTCATCTAGTCCAACCCTCTGCTCAAAGCAGGACCAATCCCCAACTAAATCATCCCAGCCAGGGCTTTGTCAAGCCGGGCCTCAAAAACCTCTAAGGAAGGAGATTCCACCACCTCCCTAGGGAACCCATTCCAGTGCTTCACCACCCTCCTAGTGAAATAGTTTTTCCTAATATCCAACCTAAACCTCCCCCACTGCAACTTGAGACCATTGCTCCTTGTTCTGTCATCTGCCACCATTGAGAACAGCCGAGCTCCATCCTCTTTGGAACCCCCCTTCAGGTAGTTGAAGGCTGCTATCAAATCGCCCCTCACTCTTGTCTTCCGCAGACTAAATAACCTCAGTTCCCTCAGCCTCTCCTTGTAAGTCATGTGCCCCAGCCCCCTAATCATTTTCGTTGCCCCCTGCTGGACTCTCCAATTTGTCACATCCTTTCTGTAGTGGAGGGCCCAAAACTGGATGCAATACTCCAGATGTGGCCTCACCAGTGCCGAACAGAGGGGAATAATCACTTCCCTCAATCTGCTGGCCATGCCCCTACTAATACAGCCCAAAATGCCATTAGCCTTCTTGGCAACAAGGGCACACTGTTGACTCATATCCAGCTTCTTGTCCACTGTAATCCCCAGGTCCTTTTCTGCAGAACTGCTATGATGAAGTGGGAACGTTCTTAATGTTTTCTCTGAATACTATGTGGTGCTCAGTTTCCCCTATGCATTTCTTAAGTATCTAGGTGGTGAGATAAGGTGTGTGATTGTTGCAGAGCCCTAGAGGGCCAGTGTGATGCTGTCTGCACAGAGAATGGCTGACACCCTGTTTTCTGGCAACTGATGGCCTGGGCCCCTCCCCTGCAAGGTGCCAACTGAAGGTGTTGGAGAACAAAGAGATCAGGTGGCCTCCTTGCCCAGGAAAGAGACAAAGGCCAGAGGAGGAGCTGGAGGGGGTTTCAGTTTGGAGCTGGCTGGGGAAATGGAGGGAGGCCCAGAACCGGGATCTGGGCTTCCTGCCCCCCAAGATGGACCTGACTGAGGGGTCCTGTTCTCTGTACCTACAAGCTCTATTTTAGACTGTGTTCCTGTCGTCTAATAAACCTTCTGTTTTACTGGCTGGCTGAGAGTCACGGTGAATCGCAGGGGTGGGGTACAGGGCCCTGACTCCGCCACACTCTGTGACAACCTACTTAGCCAGTCGGTCCCCAGTCTGTAGCAGTGCATGGGATTCTTCTGTCCTAATGCAGGACTCTGCACTTGTCCTTGTTGAACCTTAGATTTCTTTTAGCCCAAGCCTCCAATTTGTCTAGGTCACTCTGGACCCTATCCCTACCCTCTAGTGTATCTACCTCTCCCCCCAGCTTTGAGTTATCCACAAACTTGCTGAGGGTGCAATCCATCCCATCATCCAGATCATTAATGAAGATGTTGAACAAAACCGGCCCCAGGACTGACCCCTGGGGCACTCCACTGGATACCCGCTGCCAACTCGACTTTGAGCTGTTGATCACTACCATTGAGCACGACGATCTAGCCAGCTTTCTATCCACCTTATAGTCCATTCATCCAGCCCATACTTCTTTAACTTGCTGGCAAGAATACTGTGCGAGACCGTATCAAAAGCTTTGCTAAAGTCAAGGAATAACACGTCCACTGCTTTCCCCTCATCCACAGAGCCAGTTATCTCCTCATAGAAGGCAATCAGGTTGGTCAGGCATGACTTGCCCTTGGTGAATCCTTGTTGACTGTTCCTGATCACCTTCCTCTTCTCCAAGTGCTTCAAAATGGATTCCTTGAAGACCTGCTCAATGATTTTTCTGGGGACTGAGGTGAGGCTGACCGGTCTGTAGTTCCCCAGATTCTCCTTCTTCCCATTATTAAAAGATGAGCACTATATTTGCCTTTTTCCAATCATCCGAGACCTCCCCCAATCGCCATGAGCTTTCAAAGATAATGGCCAATGGCTCTGTAATCACATCAGCCAATTCCCTCAGCACCCTTGGATGCATTAGATCCGGCCCCATGGACTTGTGCATGTCCAGCTTTTCTAAATAGTCCTTAACCTGTTCTTTCACCACTGAGGTCTGCTCACCTCCTCCCCATACTGTGTTGCCCAGTGCAGCAGTCTGGGAGCTGACCTTGTCTGTGAAGACCGAGGCAAAAAAAGCATTGAGTACTTCAGCTTTTTCCACATCATCTGTCACTAGGTTGCCTCCCTCATTCAGTAAGGGTCCCACACTTTCCCTGACCTTCTTCTTGTTGCTAACATACCTGTAGAAACCCTTCTCGTTACCCTTCACATCCCTTGCTAGCTGCAACTCCAATTGTGCTTTGGCCTTCCTGATTATACCCCTGCATGCTGGAGCAATATTTTTATACTCCTCCCTAGTCATCTGTCCAAGTTCCCACTTCTTGTAAGCTTCCTTTTTGTGTTTCAGCTCACCAAAGATTTCACTGTTAAGGCAAGCTGGTCGCCTGCCATATTTGCTATTCTTTCTACACATCGGGATGGTTTGTTCCTGCGGCCTCAATAAGGCTTCTTTAAAATACAGCCAGCTCTCCTGGACTCCTTTCCCCCTCATGTTATTCTCCCAGGGGATCCTGCCCATCAGTTCCCTGAGGGAGTCAAAGTCTGCTTTTCTCAAGTCCAGGGTCCGTATTCTGCTGCTCTCCTTTATTCCTTTTGTCAGGATCCTGAACTTGACCATTTCATGGTCACTGCCTCCCAGGTTGCCACCCACTTCTACTTCCCCTACCAATACTTCCCTGTTTGTGAGCAGTAAGTCAAGAGGAGCACGGCCTCTAGTTGGTTCCTCCAGGACTTGCACCAGGAAGTTGTCCCCAACACTCTCCAAAAACTTCCTGGATAATATACAAAAGAAAAGGATAATATAGGCACAACAATAAAAAAACCTGAATATTAAGTTCAAATATTAATATGCCTGAACCCGGCTGCCCGGGGCTGAATCCCGAGCCCTGCCATGCGGGGCCCCTGTGGCATGGGGACCTGGCCAATTACCCTGCTTGCTGCCCCCTAACGCCAGCCCTGCTGCAGCCGATAGGTTCCAATGTACCATTCAGGAAAATGAACACACTTATTTTGGGGGAACCCAAAACCTGCTCACGGCCCCCTGAGCCCCCAGTTGAGAGCCGCAGGGCTAAAGGGCTCTTTCACCCGGGCACGGGCCAGAATCTTTAGTGGGGTGGGCAAAATCGCAGACCGTTTGGCTGCCTGTCTGGCTAGAGTTTGCTTTGGCACCCGTCACCGTCGTGTCTAAGGCTGGGATTTTCAGCTCCCACTGACAGCCGATGGGATTTTGGTGCCTGACTCCCTTAGGCCCTTGAAAACCCCAGCCTAAGGCTGTGGCTACCCTAGAGTTTACAGTGGCACAGCTGTTCCCAGACCGACGGGAGAGAGCTCTCCCATCAGCTTAACCCCTCCAGCCCCAGCGAGCGGCAGAAGCTATTCGGCGGGAGGAGACGCTCCCCCACCGACACAGCGCTGTGCACACGAGCGCTTGGGTCAGTGTAACATACGTCGCTCGTGGGGTGGTTTATTCACACCCCTGGGTGATGTAAGTTCTGCCACCATAGGCTGTAGTGTAGGCGTAGCCGTAACAGCTTTCTTGCTGCTCAAATGCCTCTTCCCAGCAGCACAGTATCTGGGGAGGAAGCCGCATTTGTTTACATAGCTTGTGTGCCAGCTGGCTGTTGGGGAGCCAGTGGAGTCACAAGCCCAGGCTGCAGATACATTCCGGGGTTGTGATTAGCTGCTGCACCCCGTGATTGCCCAGACAACAAGGGTGATAAATCTGGACATGGGGAGGAGAAGTCATAGTTGCCTCTATAAGACAAAGCCCCTAATATCGGTAGCTGTGGTCACCCTCCCCAGTGAGGCAGCCAAACCTCTCCCGGTGAATGACCCTGACAGTGCCCCAGTGCTCCTGGTTACCCAGATCTCTCATTGCCCGGCTCAGAACCTTTCACTTTCTGTCTGACTTGAAGTCAAATCCACAGTGAATTCAGATAAGCACCAAGGTTGTTTTTCCTCTCAACATGATTAGTATCTATGACTCGAGACAGGACTCCTGGCCAAGGAGGAACAAGGGTCACAGCTGCAGCTGGCCTAGAGAGATAGTGCACAGCAGGGAGATGAACTTTCCTTCCTCGGGATAAACAGCCTGGGAAAAGGATGGGATCAACACAGGGAATTCCCCACGGGAGGGGAATTCCAGCCTAGGAGATTGAATTCTCCTCTCAACCCAGGAGACCAGGCTCTTCCAGGGTAGGGCTAAGGGGGACCGAGGAATCAGCATGAGAAACGTCAGGACTGAACTGATACGTGCTCAGGAGATGGTGTTGCTTTCATGGCATGCTGAGGGATCCCTGGTGCATCAATACGAAGAAGGCTGCGAGGGGAGGAACATGGGGAGTGGGTTCAAGAGGGGTGTAGTCCCTGAGGGCAGAGGACCCTGCTGGCGTTGGTGGGTGGGGTTTTGAAGCAGGCAGATCAGACAGTTCTTGGCATGGTCCCTTCTGCTTGGTGGCTTGGGGAAGACAGCGCTGGGGTCAGGCTCTTGAAACCCCACAGGAAGATGGGTCCAAGTCCACCCTGAACTTGATGGTGGGAGCAAGATACGTGTCCTGTGGTTCAGAGGCAGAGCAGCGCAGGGAGGAGGCCGGTCTCTACAGATAAGGGGGGGGGTCTGCTGTCAGGGGCTCTCAGCCTCTCCCAGACAAAGACCCTTCCTCCATCTCACCAGAACCCCCTTCCATTTAACACTACGGGAAGGGCAAGGTGGCTGTGACCCCTACATTGCAAACACTGCATGGGCATAGCTGTGGTGTAACCCCACGGCAATCTGGGGGGGGACATGGTGTCACACTGGAGCCTAGTCTACAGCGCTCTGCCCCCCAAGCCTGGAGGGCCTGTGGCAGGAGGCGGAGTGCACTGGTTAGTTGGGGCTGCAGATGCTTGGCCTGGCAGGACGGGGCACAGAACATCTAGCAGCTGCACAGAGCATCACTAGCTCATTCCTTCCTCCTGTGTCTCACATAGGCATGGAGAATAGTGACGGGGACGCTTCCCAGGCCCTCTTCTTCCACCCCTTCACCCATGGCTCCCAGGTCCTCCTGGATGAGTTCCACCATGTGGCTGAGCGGGTCAGCAGCTTCCATGACGGCATCGTCTTCACCAACCGGCCCATCCAGCTCCACGAGAAGGTGACGCTGAAGATCTTGAAGAAGGAGGCCCGTTGGCATGGGGGGCTGAGGGTGGGCTTCACCTCCATGGACCCCTCCAAGATGGACCCTGGTCACCTCCCTCCATTTGTGTGCCCCCACCTGGTCATGCAGGGGAAGACCTGGGCTGCAGTCCTGCCAGACCAGTGCATAGAGGAAGGCACCATCCTCATGTTCTGGGTGGACCACAGAGGCAGAGTTTTCTTCCGCAGCCAGCAAGAGGCCCGGAATTTGCCCCTGCTGACGGGCGTCCCCGTGAGAGGTCGTCTCTGGGCCGTCATTGATGTCTATGGACAGACCAAGGCGGTCCAGCTTCTGGGTGAGCATGCAGCAGCACTGGCTGGGGACTGATGCCTTGGGCTCACGGTCCACACAGCACATCTGAGGAGATGTTTCATTCCCTTCTGCATGGGCTGCAGGGGCCACCCCACACAGGGTGGGATTGACGGGCAGCTCAGGGAGGGAAGCCAGGGGATGACAGACATGGCGACGACTGGCTGCCCTTCTTGGCTCAGACATGGGGAGCTCTGCAAGGCACAGCTGCCCTTTGGAGTGTGGGCATAGAGAGGCAGAATGCCCTGCCCCGACTGCCCCACCTCACACCCCACTGACTGCAGGGGCTGCCCACACCGCCCCACACCCTGGCTGGGGGGGATTTCAGAGGAGGCTGAAGGATCTATGTGACCTTGGCTAATCCCAGCCCATTTTCTGTCTCTGCCCATGGTGGGGGTCTCGGAGGGCAGGAGCAGGGTGGGTGTGAGGAGAGGGTGGGGATTCCCACATTGCATGAACGCCGATCTCCCTGGGAGGTGCGATCCGATTTCCTGCCCCTCCGGGGCTTGGCACAGACACTGCCCTGGAGGGCTTGGCCCGGCAGCTCAGGGGGCTGTTGCAGGGTGGACTCTGGCCCCCTGGAGTGAGCAGCCAGGGACTCGTTCCCTCTGGGGTCTGTCGAGAGAGGTTTATATTCATTGAGGCTAATCCTGGACTCTGTGTTTTCCTCTCCTAGATCCCACAAGGTCCCGTGGAGGCATCTGTGATCCCACCCCAGCCCCCAGGCCGTCGTATCCTGCCAGGCCTCATGGTCAGTGGCTGAAGGTGGCTCTGACCACAGGCTCCTTCTGCTCCATTTCCTCTGGGGGCATGGAGCCGACCCAGGACGGGCCATGTCCCTACATACATGAGAACGGCCAGTCTGGGGCAGCCTAATGGTCCAGCTAGCCCAGGATCTCATCGCTTGGTGCTGTGCCTGGCCTGTGGTCAGCCTGCCCGGACAGAAGGCCCTTGTAGTCCTAGGAGCTCTGGCGGTGTGGAAGCGCTGCCCATCTGTCCGTTCTGGAAGTCCCAGCAGAGACGGGCTCCCTCACCTCCACTAACCACTGAGGGTCACCTGAGCAGCCAGGGATTGTTAACCCCAGCCCCAGGCGCATGGTTGGAAGCGAAGGGGACAGCCCTCGGCCAGGCTGTGTCACTGGGTCAGCTGAGGGTGTGTCCACAAACTAGTTATCAAACCACTGTTGCAGCAGTTGTGTGTGGAGGGGTCATTCCAAGGTGGAGGGAAAATCTCTCTGATCCTAGCTCACTAGTGCCCAGGAGCTCTCGAGGGCTGGGAGAGGTGGGATAGGGCAGGACATTAGCCCAGCAGGGGAAGATGCCTCGCCTGCCCCTTTAACGCCATGCTCCTGTCTCCGCAGCGCCGGCGTGCAGAGATTACAGCTCTCTCCTGGGAGGCGACGTGGAGGAGTGCGTCATTTGCTGCTCACACGAGGCCAACGCTCTGCTGCAGCCCTGCGGCCACGCCACCCTCTGCCACTGTTGTGCCCAGGAGGTGTTCCACAACAACCAGCCTTGCCCCTTCTGTCGGGAGCAGATACAGGACATCGTCCAGGTCATCCCGGGAGCTCCAGCTCCTGTCACATGTCTGCCTGTTGGGAACCAACTGTGGCCAGGAGGATGGATGGAAGCGGGGGTGGGGGAGTTTCTGCAACCTGCCCCAGTGAAGAGTAGAGCTCCTCCCCCCAGCACAACCCTGCTGCTGGCTCCCCTTGCTGTGGGGGCCTTGGCCATGTCTTCTCCGCCCCCCTCACTCTCTGCACCTTACACAGGTGATGATTCTCCTATACTCTCCCTGGCCAGGCTGTTCATAACACAAGCAATTCGCCCAGAGCAGGGGAGCCGGGAGCAGCCCCCATGACGAGGGACTCAGCCCAGAGGAAGCAAGGAAGGTGATGAGGAAACAAGGAAGGGAGGCAGGGGCCCACGGGAAATTTTCATGGGAGCCAGAATTAGTGTGCCCAGTTCATCTCCTGCCCGTGTAAATAGCACTGCTGCCTGTAGTAACGTCAGCCCCAGCTGCATCGGCCCGTGTCTGGAGAGAGGAGCTCTGGCTAACGCTGAACTATGTAAATAGGCTGAAATGTGTGTAAATGTAACCGGGTCTCAGTCCCTCCCGGCAGTGTGTACCTAGCTCTGTTGTGCAGCTTGGTGTGTCTCACACACCCGTGCACTCAGCACCTCCCGCAATGAACTCGGCCTGCCTGCCGGGAGCGTCACAGCCAAGTGGGCGGCTTTCGCTTACCCAAGAATTTGGGGCCAGGCCAGATGCTGAGACCACGGGAGTCAATGGGAGCCTTTCGCTGTGTGCTGAGGGGCTTTCGATGAAGCCCTGAGTGACGGAGGCTCAGCGAGTGTCACTGAGATGGGCCTCGTTGGGGCAGACGGATCCAGGGCCAGACGGGGGCCTCCGGTCCCAGGGACAGCAGCTTTTCTTAACACAAGGGAATTCCTCCGGCCAGACCACAGGGGCCTGAGCACCCTGGGGGAGTGGAAAATACCGGGACTTTCCTGCTGCTCTGGGGAGGGGAATTCCATGGAGCCAGCCCGCCCCACACTGGGCACTCATGTGACCCGCACCCAGGGGGATGTGGACCTTTTCTTTACAGTCGCCTTGGTGACAAACTGTCACACAAATGTCACTCAGTTGGGCCTGATCCTGGGTCCTATGCCAACCTCTGCCACTGACCTGCTGGGTGACCTTGAGCAAGTCCCTGCGCCTCACTGTGCCTCAGTTTCCCCATCTGTAAAACAGGAGTAAGAACCCTTTTGTAAAGTGCTTTGAGATCTATGCTTGAGAAGTGCTGTCTGAGAGCTGGGTATTGTTTACTGTTGGCTTTGGATCAGGCACCAGCATTTGGGATTAAATGTAAGACAGTATGTAAAGCCCCTGGGCCAGAGTCTGATCCCGGTTACACCAGGGTAGATCCAGAGTGAAGACAACGCCCCATGCAGAGCATGCCCCGACCACTAGGCCTTACCATCATGAGCTGGGCGGTGTGTTTCGGTGACTCCTTTGAAAAATCTCACGCCTTAATCTTTAAAACCACCCGCATGCCGATGGGGAGAGGGGTGTGTCGTTCGCGTCCATATGGACACGCTGCCAAAGGCTTGTCTGTTACGGTTAATAAACTGTATTTCTTATGGCCTGGCTAGGATGACCAGATAGCAAGTGTGAAAAATCGGGACAGGGGGTAGGGGGTAATAGGTACCTATATAAGAAAAAGCCCCCAAAATCAGGACTGTCCCTATAAAATCAGGACATCTGGTCACCCTAGGCCTGGCTCTCTCTGGGGATTTCTGTTTGTCTTCAATGGTCATTCCACCCACGGCGTGGCTATGGACCCAGAAGCTCCTGGGTTATGGGCGGTGTGGACTGGTTGCCGGGACTGGTATTGTGAGGAGCAGCCAATGTTGCGGAGTGACCCCACAACAACAAAACAGGCCGGCCCTGCACCATCAGACTCGTGAACAGCATCGATGACCCTGGCTGCTGCCAGAGCATTTGTCATCCCACGCTTGGTCTACACCTAAAACTTAGGTCAACATAGGCATGAAAACGCCCCCGAGAGATGTACGCCTTGGCATAGGCACAGTGGCGGATTATCCAATGGGCCCATGGGGCCCAGGGGCCCCGGCCAATTGGGAAACCCTGGGAAAATGGGCGCCCCAGCAGAAATTGGAAGCCTGGAGACCTGGCAGAAGCCGCGAGGCAGTCAGGGGAGGCCCCAGTGCCCCGACCCCGGTCCCCAGCAGAAGTGCGGGGCAGGCAGGGGAGGTTGCGGCCCCGAGGCCTGGAGGAGCTCTTGCTCCCTGCCATTGCCTCAGGGCCATGGCGGGGGGACAGAGCTTTGCCAGTCTTGGGGCCACGGGGGGTGGGGGAGATGTTGCTATGGAGGGGGCGTGGGTGAAATGGGGACAGGGCCATAGGGGGAAGGGGCAGAATGGGGTGGGGCTGTGGGCGGGGCCGCAGAAAGAAGGGGTGGAATGGAGGTGGGACCGCAAGTACAAGGGGTAGGGCAGGGCCTCGGTTCCGGCGCCGGGGTCCCCCCACTTGCTCTGGCCCAAGGCCCCAGGAGACCTTAATCCGCCTCTGCACAGGCACCACTCTAGCGAGTTCTTCCATCGACCGAGCTGCCGCCTCTTGAGGGGGTGGATTCGTTCCAGAGATGGAAAAACTGCTGCCTTTGCTGTGGCAGGCATCTACACTCCAGCGGCGTAGCTGGGCTGCTCTATCGCAGACACGGCACCACACTGCAAGGACAGGGCTGGGTCCCAGCCACCTCCTCCGGTGGGGAAAACACACGAGGCGAAACAACTGGCCCAAAGTCGCGCAGTGAGTTCGCACCGGAGCGGGGAATGGAACCCTGGGCTCCAAATGCTTCATTCCATGCTCTGGACACATCCCCTCCCCACCCCAAGAGCGAGGGGCTTGTCTCCAAAGAGCTTTCTTTGCACCAGTGCAATCCTGATTGCACAAAGGTTTGCACGGGTGTAGCTGCAAACAGCGCAGACAAAGCCTAAATGTGTCCTTGCAATGGACAGAGCCGCGTTCACGTGAGACAGTGGAAATGTACTGCGGGAGGGACAGGCTGCAACTTCAGGGTCCCGCTGATGACGCTGGTTTATTATTTGTATTGCAGTAGAGTCCGAGGACCCGCTCTGAGCTGGGGAAGCAGTGTCCTTCCTTCCTTCGGATCTCTCGCAAACCCTCCCCGTCCCCAAGAGGGGAGCCTTGATTGCTTCCTCAGGGCTTAAACAATAGCTGCACTCACTGCCTCCAGTGCCTCATCCCTGGGGCATGCATGGTCACTGCAGGTGGGGATGTTTCATTACTCATGCCCTCTGGCAGGCTGTGAGTAATCAATCCCCCATAAATCAGTCCCACAATCACCTGCACACAGGACTGTCCTCAGTGGACTCTGGCCTAGAGGAAACACACAACGCTGATCACTCTGTGAATTGGTTTCCTATTACCAGTCCAGGACCCTTACTGCAGGAGGCTTTGAGGCAGAACCTCGGCTGCTGTAAATCAGGACCGAAGCCAATGGAGCTACCCATTTATACCTGCAGGGGATCTGGCCCAAGAAGATCTTCAGTGGCCACCTGACCAAGAGGCGTAAGGGGCAGGGAAGGATCCTAACCGTGTTCTTTTCTCCCTCACGTGACATCTGTCATTGGTTTGGGGGCCCACTGACCCTCTCAGACCGCGTCTAGACTAGAATTTAAAGAGTGACTAAGTCTTATGGTATTTGGTTTTCTTCAAACCCCGGCTCCTGGAATCATGTGATCACATGAAACTCTCAGCTCACATTTTTAAAAGTATGTTTTTAACCCTCATGGTTGTGGCGAAAAGTTTGAACATGTGTGTAGCGGGGTGGTCACCCCATGTCATAACTATAAAGAGAAGAGTAACAACCCTCCTGTGTACAATACTATAAAATCCCTCCTGACCAGAGGCACCAAAATCCTTTTACCTGTAAAGGGTTAAGAAGCTCAGGTAACCTGGCTGACACCTGACCCAAAGGACCAATAAGAGGACAAGATACTTTCAAATCTTGGTGGGGGGAAGACTTTTGTTTGTGCTCTTTGTTTTGGGGGTTGTTCACTCTTGGGACTAAGAGGGACCAGACATCAATCCATGCTCTCCAAATCTTCTCAACAAGTCTCTCATATTTCAAACTTGTAAGTAACAGCCAGGCAAGGCGTGTTAGGTTTATCTTTGTTTTCTCAACTTGTAAATGTTCCTTTTTGCTAGAGGGTTTACCTCTGTTTGCTGTAACTTTGAACCTAAGGCTAGAGGGGGTTCCTCTGGGCTCTTTGAATCTGATTACCCTGTAAAATTATTTTCCATCCTGATTTTACAGAGATGATTTTTACCTTTCTTTCTTTAATTAAAAGCCTTCTTTTTAAGAACCTGATTGATTTTTCCTTGTTTTAAGATCCAAGGGGATTGGATCTGGACTCACCAGGAATTGGTGTGGGGGAAAGGGGAGGAGTGGGGAATGATTAATTCCTCCTTGTTTTAAGATCCAAGGGGTTTGGATCGGTGTTCACCAGGGAATTGGCGGAGGAGTCTCTCAAGGCTACCCAGGGAGGGAAAGGTTTTGGGGGGGAAGACAGAGTTTCCCAAATAACTCATAAATCATTTGGGTGGTGGCAGCAAAAGAAGATCTAAGCTGGTAGTTAAGCTCAGAGGTTTTCATGCAGGTCTCCACATCTGTACCCTAAAGTTCAGAGTGGGGAAGGAACCTTGACAGGGTGTAAGGGCTTGGGGGGATATTTTGGGGGAAGAGGAACGTCAAGTGGTCCTTTCCCTGTTTCTTGTTAAATCACTTGGTGGTGGCAGTGTTCCAGGTTTTAACTTAAGCTGGTAGAAATAAACTTAGGAGGCTTTCATGCGGGTCCCCACTTCCGTACCCTAGAGTTCAGAGTGGGGAAGGAACCCTGACACTTTGCTCCTGCCCTGAAGGGCTTAAAACAGCCCGGGAGAGGGCTGTGGCAGGGGAAAAGCTGGGCTGATTGGGGAAAGCAGTCACAGCTGCAGCCAGTGCAATCAGGGCCCAGCTGGCCCTTATACGAGGGCTGAGGGCTAGAGACTGAGACAGCCACTCTCTAGCTTCCTAGCGAGAGAAGGACCTGGCTGTCTGGAAGCTGAGCCAGGTACCTGAGGTGGAGCAGTGCTGGGGAAGGGCAGAGGGAGCTGGGGAACTCCAGCCTAGAAAAGCCCCAGGCTGCAGGCTGAGTTAAGGGCCCACACAGGGTACTGGGGCAGCCCAGATACAGGCAGAGGCAGCTGGTCCAACCCCCCCTTGCTGATGATGAGTGGTTTATAGACTGCAGCCTACCCCAGGGAGCGGGGGCTAGATGGTGACTGGCAGTAACCACTGAGGCAAGGTGGGGATAGAGGGTGGGGAGACCCAGATTGTGAGTTACTGCTGGGGACAGAATCCTGACATAGAGGGGCACCGGGGTCCGGGAGGGACATGGGGGGCCAGTGGCAGGTGAGACACCGGCCTGCAGAGGGCGCTCCGGGCTGGAAGAGCTAATTCCCTGGATGACCAGCAGGAGGCGCCACTCTGGTGAGTCATTGTCCCGCCACAACGTGACTTGTGTGTGCCCCAGAGCTTCAGAAACCCAATGAATCCCTTAAAACCTCGTGATGGTGCGAGGCCTGAGGCAGGGTTTGCACACCTGGGCATGGCCATACTGGGTACGTTGGAAAAGTGCAACACAGATGGGTTCCTCGGAGTGCATGCACTAATTTCCACAGGCGCTCGGCAAGGCTCCACCACACACGTCGATGTATTGTGTGTCTTGCAGTAGCACCTGGGATGTTGACTTCAATGGAGCCATGACAAGTTATAGATGCCAAAGCCAGACAGTCCACTGTGATCGTCTAGTCCAGAGGTCCCCAAAGTGTGGGGTGTGCTCCCCCTAGGGGGGCATGGAGGAACATCTGGGGGGGCCCAGGCCAGCCCCCACGGGGGCGGGGAGGGAGCATCACCCAGCCTCTCCCCACCCCCAGCAGCATCCCCAGCTCCTGGCCCCAGCTTCAGTGTGGCTCCACTCCGGCCCCACGCCAGCCCTCAGCCTCGGCAGCTGGCCATGGCTCTGATCCCAGCCTGGGGCCACGGCTGGGAGCGGAGCCACATGTGTCTGCAAGCCCAGCTGCCAGCCCCACTGCAGTCTGGCTGCAGCTCCACTCCCACCCCCAGCCTCGGTCCCTGGCTGTGTCCCCAGCCTCGGCCCCCTTACCCCTGTCTGCCCCCCACCCCCGAGTTGTGGCCACGCTCCCGGCCCTGGCTCCAGGAGGTCTGGGAGGGGCAGACAGGGATCGGGGGGGCACAACACTCAAAAGTTTGGGGCCTACTGATCTAGTCTGACATGCTGTAGACCAGTGGTTTTAAAAAAATTTTTCCGGCGACCCAGTTGAAAAAAATTGTTGATGCCCGTGACCCAACGGGGCTGGGGCAGAGGGTTGGGGTGTGGGGGTGAGGGCTGTGGGGTGGGGCTGGGAATGAGGGGTTCAGGATGTGGGAGGGGGCTCTGGGTTGGGGTGCAGGAAGGGGTCAGGGCTCTGGGCTGGGGGTGAGGGGTTTGGGGTGCAGGAGGGGGTTCCAGGTTTGGGGGGCTCAGGGATGGGGTAGGGGGTTGGGGTGCAGGAGGGAGTCAGGGCTCTGGGATGGGGGTGCAGGCTCTGGGATGGGGCCAGGGATGAGGGGTTTGGGATGAAGGAGGGGGCTCTGGGTTTGAGGGGGGGCTCACAGCTGGGGTTGGGGCATGGCCTTACCTCGGCTGGCTCCTGGTCAACAGGGCTAAGGCAGGCTTCCTGGCACCGCGGATCACGCTGCGCCCCAGAAGCGGCCAGCAGCAGGTCTGGCTCCTAGGCGGAGGCGCGCAAGTGGCTCCGCGTGGCTCTTGCCCGCAGGCACCGCCCCCCAGCTCCCATTGGCTGGGAACGGTGCTTGCGGCGGAGGCAGCACGTGGAGCCCCGTGGCCCCCACCTGCCTAGGAGCTGGACCTGCTGCTGGCTGCTACCGGGGCGCAGTGTGGTGCCAGGACAGGTAGGGATTAGCCTGCCTTAGTCAGGCAGCACCGCCGACGGGACTTCAGCAGTGCTGACCAGAGCTGCCGCAACCCAGCGCCTTCCATTCTGCGACCCAGTTCTGGCTCGCGACCCGCAGTTTGAACACCACTGCTGTAGAACACAGGCCAGAGACCAGCCCTGAAATAATCCCTGTTTGCCTAGAGCAGCTCTTAGAAAACATCCCATTTACACCAGCCGGGGCTCTCGCCTGCGGCCTTTAGCACTTGCAGCAGCATCAGTCGGGCGCTTCGGCTGAACTCGTCCATGCTAAAGGCCTTGTCTACACTAGACTTCAAGAGTGTTAGAGCGTATGGGTTACACATGCTAATATATAGGTGTAGTTTGACTTCTATATTTGGGGGGGCAGCTCCAGTCAAGTCAATGGGGGCCATGCATGGGGGGGGGCAAATTCTGTGCCGGCCCACAGCGCCACCTTTTCAGATATTTTGGGGTGTGGGCAACTTTAACCGTGTTCGTGGGGCTACTTAGGTAACTGAAAACTCTAATTTTTTTTGCAGATAATAACTTAGAAATATCTGACAGGAGCACTGCATCTAATTCCTACAGCAAGAAAGAAAATGAAATATTAGACCCACTCAGCTCCAATACTAACATGTTCTGACATCTTGTGGGAAGTCACGTAAGGGACACTGGCTAGGTTTAAAATTGTAATGTCTATTCTTACTCAGATACTCTTAATAAAGTCAAAAGGGACCATCATGATCCTCTAGTCTGACCGCCTGCTCATCACAGGCCACAGAATCTCACTCACCCACCCCTGTAACAGACCCCTAACCTCTGGCTGAGTCACTCACTTCCTCAAATCATGGTTTAAAGACCCCAAGTTACAGAGAATTCACCATTTACTCTCGTTCAAACCAGCAAGTGACCTGTGCCCCGAAAAACCACCAGGGTCTCTGCCAATCTGACCCAGGGGAAAATTCCTTCCCGACCCCAAATCTGGTGATCAGCTCGACTCTGAGCACCAGCCAGACACCTGGGAAAGAATTCTCTGTAGTAACTCAGAGCCCGCCCCAGCCAGTGTCCCATCACAGACCATTGGGGATTTTTGCTACAGACAGTTGCCGATGGGCCACACACCATTGTAGGCAGTCCTGTCACACCATCCCCTCCGTAAATGTATCAAGCTCAGTCTTGAAGCCAGTCAGGATTTTTGCCCCCACTGCTCCCCTTCGGAGGCTGCTCCAGAACCTCACTCCTCTGATGCTTATGCTCAAATAAATGTGTTAGTCTCTAAGGTGCCACAAGTACTCCTGTTCTTTTTGCGGATACAGACTAGCACGGCTGCTACTCTGAAACTCCTCTGATGGTTAGAAACTACCTAATTTCAAGCCTAAACTTGTTGATGGCCAGTTTATAGCCATTTTTTTTTCTGGGGTCTACATTGGTGCTTAACTTAAATAACTCCTCTCCCTCCCTGGTATTTATCCCTCGGATGTATTTATGGAGAGCAATCAGATCTCCCCTCAACCTTCTTTTGGTTAGGCTGAACAAGACAAGCTCTTTGAGTCTCCTCTTATAAGGTAGGTTTTCTGCTCCTCGGATCATCCTAGTAGCCCTTCTCTGCACCTATTCCAGTTTGAATTCATCCTTCTTAAACATGGGAGATCAGAACTGCACACACTATTCCAGATGAGGCCTCACCGGTGCCTTGTATAATGGTACTAACACTTCCCTGTCTCTACTGGAAGTACCTCACCAGATGCACACCAGGATCATGTTAGCCTTTTTCATGGCCGCATCACATTGATGGCTCATAGTCATCCTGTGATCAGCAAATACACCCAGGTCTTTCTCCTCCTCTGTCACTTCCAACTGATACATCCTCAGCTTATAGCAAAAATTCTTGTTGTTAGTCCCTAAATGCATGACTTCACGCTTTGCACTATTAAATTTCATCCCATTTCTATTACTCCAGTTTACAAGGTCATCCAGAACTTCTTGTATGATATTCTGGTCCTCCTCGGTATTGGCAATACCTCCCAATTTTGTGTCATCTGCAAATTTTATTAGCACACTCCCACTTTTTGTGCCAAGGTCAATAAGAAAAATGTTAAATAAGATTGTGCCCAAGACCAATCCCTGAGGAACTCCACTAGTAACCTCCCTCCAGCCTGACAGTTCCCCTTTCAGTATGACCCGTTGTAGTCTCCCCTTCAACCAGTTCCTTATCCACCTTTCAGTTCTCATATTAATCCCAATTTAAGTAATAATCTCTGATATGGAACTGTATCAAATGCCTTATGGACATCCAGGGAAATTAGATCTACTGCATTTCCTTTGTCTAGAAAATCAGTTATCTTCTCAAAGGGCTGGTCTACACTTGTGGGGGGGGGTCGATGTAAAATACGCACTTCAGCTACGGGAATAGCGTAGCTGAAGTCGATGTATCTTATTTCGACTTACCTCGGGTCCTCACGGCACGGGATTGATGGCTGCGGCTCCCCCATTGACTCCGCTACTGCCGCTCGCCCTGGTGGAGTTCTGGAGTCGACGGGAGCGCATTCGGGGATCGATATATCGCATCTAGATGAGACGCAATATATTGATCCCCGATAGATCGATTACTACCCGCCGATTCGGAGGGTAGTCTGGACGTACCCAAAGAAAGATAGTAGTACCACCTGTTACCACCTCTTGAATCCAACAATTGAAACAACTGTAGAAAAAGCTACAATTCCTTTCTATCATTTCGGCTACTCACTTTTTGCAGTTCACCAAGCTTGGAACAGATCATTGAAATTTAACAAACATCCTAACAGCCCTTTCTTATCTCAATCCCCTGTTAATCACTCTGTTTATAAACAAAATTCTGACTTCCTTCCTCAGGGGCCCAAGCTGGGAGAATTCTCCTGGTTTCTCTGCAGAGCTCATTACATTGCACACTCAGGCTGCTTGCCTGAGGTTTGCCGTTTGGGGGTGCAATATTCCCCTCCAACACCCAAACTCTGGCCCTGTTAATATCACATCTTTCGCCCTCATCTGGACAGGGCCACCGGTGAGAGTCTCATCCAACCTATGAGACAGTCACTGGAAATTCCCACGCACTCAGACCAACCTGGGTGAGCTGTTCCCATGGCTTCCTAGGAGTCAAGTGGAGGGGGCTGGAGAGAGAAACCAGGTGTGTTGAAGGTATGCTGTCGGCAGGCGCTGGGAGGCGCATCATGCCGAAGACGCAGGGGGCCAGTGACACGCACTGACAGAGGTACATTGGCAGAGGGGCCCTGTGCTCAGGAAGTCTGGAGTCCTGTAATTATGTGGGATGGAAACATTGTTCTCTTTGAACCATGGACAAACATAGACAAACCATGGCTAAACAACTGGAGGGATAGCTCAGTGGTTTGAGCATTGGCCTGCTAAACCCAGGGTTGTGAGTGAGTTCAATCCTTGAGGGGCCATTTAGGCATCTGGGGCA
>NW_020664402.1:2290154-2350887 GCF_002925995.2 Terrapene triunguis
ACAGCCCTGTAGGCAAAAAGCAACTGCTGCAACACTAGGTCCCAATCATTGGAGTGTTCATTTACGAATTTACGTATCATGGCCCCCAAAGTTCCATTAAACCTCTCCACCAGGCCATTGGTTTGATGGTAATAAGGGGTGGCAACCAAGTGATTCACCCCATGAGCTTCCCACAGGTTTTTCATGTTCCCTGCCAGGAAATTAGTTCCCGAATCTGTAAGGATGTCGGAGGGCCACCCTACCCTGGCAAAAATGTCTAATACCTGGCACACACTTTTAGCCCTGGTGTTGCTTAAGGGTACTGCTTCCGGCCATCGGGTAGCAAAATCCATGAAAGTCAGTATGTACTGCTTTCCTCTGGGTGTCTTCTTTGGAAAAGGACCCAGAATATCCACAGCTACTCGCTGAAATGGGACCTCAATTATGGGTAGTGGCTGGAGAGGGGCTTTAACCTGGTCTTGGGGCTTTCCCACTTGTTGGCACACCTCACAAGACCGGACATAATTAGCAACGTCCTTGCCCATTCCCTCTCAGTGGAAGGACTTCCCCAACCGGTCTTTGGTTCTGTTCACCCCAGAATGGCCACTGGGATGATCATGGGCTAAGCTCAAGAGCTTTACCCGATACTTATTGGGAACTACCAACTGTCTTTGAGGATGCCAGTCTTCCTGGTGCCCACCAGAAAGAGTCTCCTTGTATAAAAGTCCTTGTTCTACAACAAACCGGGATCGGTTAGAAGAGCTGAGAGGCGGTGGGGTGCTCCGTGCCGCCGCCCAAGCTTTCTGAAGGCTGTCATCTGCTTCCTGCTCGGCCTGGAACTGTTCCCTTGATGCTGGAGACATCAGCTCCTCCTTGGACTGTGGACTGGGGCTTGGTCCCTCTGGAAGTGATGCAGGTGTTGGGGCTGTTTCCATTGACTGTGAACCGCTGTCCGCTGATGCACTATGTGGTATCTCAGGCTCTGGCTGAGCCTCTTGGGTAGGGTTATCTGCTGCTTCCGCCAGTTCAGGCTCGCTGGTGCCCTCTGGCATTGGAGTTGTAGACGGGTTTGCAAGCGCTGGACTCAGTGCTGGCAATGGTTCTGGTGCTGGTTGCGTTGCCAGTTCCGGTTCTGGGACTGGCTTTGGCTGGGTCTCTGGGATTGGATCCACTACGGCTGTTGCAGTCGTTGGCAGGGGATCCGGTTCCACCACCTTTGTTTGGGTCTCTGGTAACACAGACGGGGCCCTGGTGGACGGCTCAGGAACAGGGATGGGGGTGAAAGCTTGCTTAGCCTGGCTGCGGGTGACTATTCCCACCCTCTTGGCTAGCTTCACATGGTTGGCCAAGTCTTCCCCCAGCAGCATGGGGATGGGATAATTGTCATAGACTGCAAAAGTCCACATTCCTGACCAGCCCTTGTACTGGACATGCAACTTGGCTGTAGGCAAGGTTACAGACTGTGACACGAAGGGTTGAATTGTCACTGGAGCCTCCGGGTTGATGAGTTTGGGGTCCACTAGGGATTGGTGGATAGTTGACACTTGTGCCCCAGTGTCTCTCCAAGCGATAACCTTCTTTCCGCCCACTCTCAAGGTTTCCCTTCGCTCCGAGGGTATGAGAGAGGCATCTGGGTCTGGGGATCTTTGGTGTGATTGTGGTGTAATGAACTGTAATCGGTTGGGGTTCTTGGGGCAGTGAGCCTTTATATGTCCCAGTTCATTACATTTAAAACATCGCCCTGCTAAGGTATCACCGGGGCGATGTTGGTTGGTGGAGACTGGTGTGGTGGGGTGAGAAGGCATCTGGGGTTTCCCTTGGGATGTGGGTGGGGCCTTGGGTTGTCCCTGGTGGTAAGGTTTTGTTTCGGCTTGCTCCTTCTGATATTCGCTCCAACTGCTACTAGTTTTTTTCTCTTCTGCCACCTCCACCCATTTGGCTCCAATCTCCCCCGCCTCGGTTACAGTTTTGGGCTTCCTATCTAGGATGTACCTTTCTATTTCCTCAGGAACACCCTCTAAAAACTGTTCCATTTTTACTAGGGAAACCAGATCTTCCAGAGATTTAACATTTGCTCCTGATACCCAGGCATCACAATTTTTGTCAATGTGGTAGGCATGCCGGGTAAATGACACGTCTGGTTTCCACCTTAGGGCTCTGAACCGCCGACGGGCATGCTCAGGTGTTAGCCCCATTCTGAGTCTGGCCTTGTTTTTAAAAAGTTCATAACTGTTCATGTGTTCCTTAGGCATTTCAGCCGCCACCTCTGCTAAGGGTCCACTGAGCTGCGGCCTCAGCTCTACCATGTACTGGTCTGCAGTGATGCTGTATCCAAGGCAGGCCCTTTCAAAATTTTCTAAGAAGGCCTCAGTATCATCGCCTGCCTTGTAGGTGGGGAATTTTCTGGGATGGGAAGTGGTACCTGGGGAGGGGTTGTTAGGATTGGCTGTTGTATCCGGCCTAGCCCTTGCTGCTTCCAGTTCATGCTTTCTCTCTTTTTCTCTCTCCTCCATCTCTTTTTCTTTTTGCTCCATAGCTGTCTTGTGGGCCTCCTCTTTGGCTTTTTCTTCTCTTTCACTCTGCTCTTTCTTGAGTTTTTTAATTGAACCAGTCTCTGATGTTTTTTTTCATTTTCTTCTGCTTCTAGTCTGGCCAGTTCTAGTTTGTTAGCTACATCACTCGTACTCATTTTCCTGTTTTCTTGTGCTGGGTCACACCCCTCTGCAGTTGACTGAAACTGGGATGCACTCAGCTCAGGCTGCTGCTGAGGTAACAGAGACTTTCTAACTAGCTATCCCGGAGAGGTAGAAAGAAAAAAAACAATTCAGCTTGTAAATTCCTTTTACCAGCTGTTTGCTCATTGATTGACCCCCTTCTCTTAACAAAGAAACTTGTTAAAAAAACTTAACACCTCTGCCTTCAGGCAAGGAGAGATAAGATATGCATCTACCTTCAGCTCTGCTTTCCAAACAGCTAGAGGGAAAAAAAAATCTTACTGGCTTTTGGGTTTAAAATGAATCCCACCACTCTGCCACCATGTCAAGGCTGCTTCCCCACTTTGAACTTTAGGGTACAAATGTGGGGGCCTGCATGAAAACTTCTAAGCTTAACTACCAGCTTAGATCTGGTCCGCTGCCACCATCCCAAAGCTAGTTCCCTTCCCTGGGTAGCCTTGAGAGACCTTCACCAATTCCCTGGTGAATACAGATCCAAACCCCTTGGATCTTAAAACAAGGAGAAATTAACCATCCCCCCTCCTTTCTCCCACCAACTCCTGGTGAATACAGATCCAACCCCCTTGGATCTAAAAACAAGGAAAAATCAATCAGGTTCTTAAAAAGAAGGCTTTTAATTAAAAAAAAAGGTAAAAATCATCTCTGTAAAATCAGTATGGAAAATAACTTTACAGGGTAATCAAACTTAAAGAGCTCAGAGGACCTCCCTCTAGCCTCAGGTTCAAAGTACACCAAACAGAGATAAACACTCTAGTAAAAGGTACATTTACAAATTGAGAAAACAAAGTAAAACTAACACGCCTTGCCTGGCTGTTTACTTACAAGTTTGAAATAGGAGAGACTTGTTCAGAAAGATGTGGAGAACCTGGATTGATGTCTGGTCCCTCTCAGTCCCAAGAGCGAACAACCCCCAAAACAAAGAGCACAAACAAAAGCATTCCCCCCCACCCCCAAGATTTGAAAGTATCTTGTCCCCTTATTGGTCCTTTGGGTCAGGTGTCAGCCAGGTTACCCGAGCTTCTTAACCCTTTACAGGTAAAAGGATTTTGGAGTCTCTGGTCAGGAGGGATTTTATAGTACTGTACACAGGAGAGCTGTTACCCTTCCCTTTATAGTTATGACAGCCCCACTGGGCCTTTCCTTTCACAAGACACAAAGGAAACTGAAAATGGATGAGGGTGGCTGAGGCACTGTTGCTGGTGTTTACATGGAGGGCATTCCAAGGAAGGTCTCCTGTTCAGCTCCAAACTTTTTATGCAGTTGTTTCCAGCAATTCGTTAAAAAATAAAGCACCTTTTACTAATCAGGGTGCGATTCCTACATGAGCCAGCGCCGCAGCTGGTGCAAATGAGCGTCGCTGACTGAAGTCACCAATTTACAGCCGCCGAGGAGCTGGCTCCAAGCATTTCAGCAGGAATTCTACCATGGTGTGGCAAACACAGCGGAGCGGGGGCTGTAAAGCGGCTGCTTCACAACACATTTGTGCAGCCGTACCAACTTGCCTGCCTCGCCATGTCTGTATCATGCATTGTGGGACATTCTGGACAGCTATCCCACAGTGCCGCAGCCGGGGACCCAGTTCCAGGGGGAGGTGCATGCAGAGCAGTACCATCCAGCACCAGGTGGGGCAATGCATTCTGGGCTATCTGTGATGGAATGCTAAGCTGTATTATACTGTTCTGCCACTAGGTGGCACTTTGTGTAAAATACCCTATTTAAGCTAACCTCAGCCATATGGGGCAGGGCATTAAAGGCTCTTATGATGAACACATCTTGTTATCCCAGAATTGAGGGGAGTGTTACCCCAAAATTTGATCAAGCTAGTCACAGCCATTGCGTGCATTCAGCTGCCATGAATTAATAAAATAAAAGGTTGTTACAAGGAGGAGGGAGAAAAATTGTTGTTCTTAACATCTGAGGACAGGACAAGAAGCAATGGGCTTAAATTGCAGCAAGGGCGGTTTAGGTTGGACATTAGGAAAAACTTCCTAACTGTGAGGGTGGTTAAGCACTGGAATAAATTGCCTAGGGAGGTTGTGGAATCTTCCATCATTGGAGGTTTTTGAGAGCAGGTTAGACAAACACCTGTCAGGGATGGTCTAGATCAGGGTGGGCAAACTTTTTGGCCTGAGGGCCACATCAGGGTTCCAAAACTGTATGGAGGGCCGGGTAGGGAAGGCTGTGCCTCCCCAAACAGCCTGGCCCCTGCCCCCTATCTGCCCCCTCCCACTTTCCGCCCTCTGACTGCCCCCCTCAGAACCCCTGACCCATCCAACCATCCCCTACTCCTTGTCTCCTGACCACCTCCCTCAGGACCCCACCCCTATCCACACCCCCACCCCCCAAAAGCCCCTTTCAGAATGCGGCCCTGCTAACATGGGCAGAGGGCTTAGAAGGAGCAGGGGCAGCCACGCAGCCAGAGAAAAGCAGCCGTTTCCCCTTCAAAGCGCCGCAGCTGCCCGGCTGGCTGCGCGGCTGCCTGGTGTCCTCCTGAGTCCTCCGCCCACGTGCCCGCCACCCGCACCGCCCACCTGCTCCCCTGAGACTGCAGGTGAGCCTCCCTCCCTGCCCCCGCAGTGCAGCCCCCTCCCACACTGGCGGCATGGCGAGCTGAGGCTGCGGGGGAGGAGGGACAGCAGGGGAGGGGCCGGGGGCTAGCCTCCCCAGCCGGGAGCTAAAGGGCTGGGCAGGACAGTGCCGCGGGCTGGATGTGGCCCGCCGGCTGTAGTTTGCCCACCTCTGGCCTAGATAATACTCAGTCCTGCCTTGAGTGCGGGGGACTGGACTAGATGACCTCTCGAGGGCCCTTCCAGTTCTATGATTGATTCTGTAGTTAAGGACTAGTTTGGACAAGCAGGGCTTCTTGAGGCAAGGTCAAATGCAAGCCACAGGCGTGCAGTTTTTGCTAATCAGAATGAGAGGAGGGGAGAAAAGAGTCTACAACTGATGAGACTGAAAGAAAAATGGAGACCCTGAGTTTGGGCATCTTTGATACAGAAGCTTATTATGGCTCCGATTGTTAGGAATGTTTTGTTGATAAGTAGTTGATTGAAGTCAGGAGAGCTGATGACCAGTAGGGGTCACGATGTGTGTTTTGTAAAAGCTAGTTATAAAAAGACTAGATATTAGCGTGTAATTGGGCGCAGTTCTCTGAAGCTATCCTGAGAGATTTTTCCCTGACACCCTATTCCCTGGCGGGGAAGCAACTGGCCATCATGTCCTGCTGCTAATTACTCGATACCATCTCAGATTTTAGGTAATTATTTGGGATGTCCTAACCTTATTGCTTATGTCTGTGTGTGCTTAAATCTAATAAACAGTAGTTTTAGATAGAGGATTGATACAAATAAGTGTGCGTCTATCAGCCGGAAGTGCTGTGTTCCCATTGATTTATTCCTGACATCATCTGGAGTGAAACAGTTAAGTTACCCCTGCTTTGGGTTTTAAGACCCCGGGTATCAGTCTGGGGTGTATAAGCCAGCTCCAGAGCCGGGGTCCGGGAGGGACACGGGGCCTGCGGCAGGATAGACGCCGGCCAGCTGAGGGTGCTCTGAGGTTGAGGCGCTAATTCCTGAGACTGGCCAGCAGGAGGCGCCACGTGCTACAATTACATTTTATAACAGGGGTCGGCAACCTATGGTACGCGTGCCAAAGACGACACGTGAGCTGATTTTTAATGGCACGCTGCTGCCTGCCGGGGTTCGGCAGCGGCCTGAGTGGGACCCCGGCAGGCAGCAGCGTGCCATTAAAAATATTGCCTGATCCAGCCCGCTCTTCTCCGCCCCCTGCCTACCGCTCTCTCTGGCGGGGGCAGGGGGCAGAAGCAAGCTTGGTCCTGCCAGATGTGGTTGTAGGGCAGGCTCCACTGGCAGCCAAGCTTCCCCCTCCCCCGCCTCTTCCCCCAGCGTGCTGCGTGGAGCCCCACCTCCTCTCCCTCCCTGCCGCCGATGGCCCTTGCGAGGGAGGGGAGAAGAGCAGCCCCAGCGCCCTCGCTGCTCAGACCGGTAAGGAGGTGGAGAAGGGGAAGGAGGTAGGAGTGGGGTGTATCCCTCCAGCCCCCTGCCGTGAGCCGCTCAGGGGGTTGGGAGCACCCCCTGATCCCAGCCCAGCCCTCTGTCCTGACCCCTGCACCCCCCTTGCACGCCTGCCCCCTGCATCCCCCCCATGACCCCATCCCTGATTCCTGAACCCTCCACACATACCCAGACCCCTCACACCCCATGCCCTGACTCCTGCACCCCCTCACACGCCCTCTGCCCTGACCCCTGCACCCCAGCTCCCTGCATCCCCCCCACGACCCCATCCCTGACTCCTGCACCCTTCACACATACCCAGCCCCCCCCACCCCCTGCCGTGACTCTTGCACCCCCCACTTTCCCACTCCCGACCCTGAGCACCAGGTTGGCAGCGGGCTGAGCAGGGCCTGCAGCTGGGACCCCAGCTCGCAAGGGGCCGTCAGCCAGAACCCCGGGCCGGCAACGGGCTGAGCGGGGCCGGCAGCCGGGACCCTGGCTGGCAGGAGCCAGCGGATGGAACCCCAGACTGGCAGCAGGCTGAGCCGCTCGGCCCAGTGCTGGCCTGGGCCCCTGGCCCCGCTCAGCCCGCTGCCTGTCTGGGGTCCCGGCCCCTGGTTCCGCTCAGCCTGCTGCCGGACTGGGGTTCTGCCTGCCGGCCCGGGGTTCTGCCTGCCGGCCCCTTGCCAGCTGGGGTCCCAGCCACCGGCCCCGCTCAGCCCGCTGCCAACCTGGGGTTCTGGCTGCCGGCCCGGGGTTCTGGCTGCTGTCCCCTTGCCAGCCGGGGTTCCCGCCGCAGGCCCCGCTCAGCCCGCTGCCAGCCTAAGTGAACGGAATCCCAGGCTGGCAGCGGGCTGAGCAGGCCGGCGGCTTAACATCAGTATTTTAATCTAATTTTAAATGAAGCTTCTTAAACATTTTGAAAACCTTGTTTATTTTACATACAACAGTAGTTTAGTTATATTATATATAGATTTATAGAGAGACCTTCTAAAAAACATTAAAATGTATTACCGGCACGCGAAACCTTAAATTAAAGTGAATAAATGAAGACTCGGCACACCACTTCTGAAAGGTTGCCGACCCCTGTTTTATAAGATAGTTCAAAGGAACCACAGATCATTTACTGTGAACTTTTCCATAAGCAAGCGGTCTTCATTCCAACATCCCGACCCAGTTAAAGTCTGCAGTGTGGCAGCAGCATGATCAGGCTCCCCTAACTGAATTAAAATCCTGGATGGTCCAAAGGCATCTCTAATACACCTTGTGTACTCTTCAATAATAGTTTACAAGAAATAGTTGTTTATAGTGTAGCAGTGCCAAGATTGTCCAAGGTGTGTCAGTTGAAGTAATGGCTTTAAACTAATAAAAGACTAATGTGGCGCTAAAGAAAAACATTTCCTCCTGGGAAGGGCCATTCGATAAGAAAAGCTATTGTGATCACCTCGTTCAGAAAGTGATTAAAGTACGGTGCTTGCGAGTGGGGTTGAAGATGGTAGTGAAGAACAGCACTGCCCAGCCCTCCGTGTTCAGAAATCAGGAGGCAAGTTCCCCCAAATTGTGAGATTACTTTCAAAATCCTAAATGTCAGGCTCTGTTTCTCTGCCTTCTGGTATCTGCCTTTAGGGGGTCATGTCTTCAAGCTTTTCTTGGGGTGAGGACAAGAAACAGTTTTTAATGAAAGCCAAGATCCCAGAGTCAGAGATCCAGGAGCTGGGGGGTTTCAGAAAAATAGCAACTAGTGTGAGACTTGTAATGAAAAATGGCAATACTGGATAATGTATAGGGTGCGTCAGCAACAAGGCTTTTGACTGTTGGAGCATTACTGTTCTGCAAGATGGCGTAATATACTGTACATAGAACAGAGCAACAGAACCGTGAGACTAACAGATCCCTCTTCCAGAACACCTGTCAGACCCTAGGAATCTCATGCATACAGTGTCACACAGATGTGCTCTAGGGCAGAGGTGGGCAAACTATGGCCCGCGGGCCACATCTGGCCCGTGGGACCCTCCTGCCTGGCCCCTGAGCTCCTGACCCGGGAGGCTAGCCCCCGCTGCTTCCCCTGCTGTTCCCCCTCCCCCGCAGCCTCAGCTCGCCCCCACTGCCGGCGCAGTGCTCTGGGCAGTGGGGCTGCGAGCTCCTGGGGCAGGGCAGCGCAGCTGCAGAGCTCGGCCTGACCCGATGCTCTGTGCTGCGCACAGTGCTCCAGGCAGCGCGGTAAGGGGGCAGGGAGCAGGGGGGGTTGGATAGAGGGCAGGGGAGTTTGGGGTAGTGGTCAGGGTGTGGGCATGTGGATAGGGGTTGGGGCGGTCAGAGGATGGGGAACAGGAGTTGAATGGGGGCAGGGATCCTGGGGGGGGCAGTCAGGGAGGAGGGGGGGTTGGATGGGCTGGTGGGGGGCAGTCAGGGGCAGGGGTTCTGGGGGCAATCAGGGGACAGGGAGAAGGAGTGGTTGAATGTGGCAGGGGTCCCAGGGGGGCAGTCAGGAATG
The DNA here is from genome assembly GCF_002925995.2 of Terrapene triunguis. Lineage (NCBI taxonomy): Eukaryota > Metazoa > Chordata > Testudines > Emydidae > Terrapene > Terrapene triunguis. The sequence goes on from NW_020664402.1 coordinate 2,299,376, forward strand.
AGAGGAGGGGTTGGATGGGACGGCGGGGAAAAGTCAGGGGCGGGGGTTCTGGGAGCTGTCAAGGGACAGGGAACGGGCGGGTTGGATGGGCGCAGGAGTCCAGGGGGGCCGTCAGGGGGTGGGAAGCAGGGGGGATTGGATAGGGGCGGGGCCAGGCACAGCCTCCCCTAACTGGCCCTCTATACGATTTCCGAAACCCGATGTGGCCCTCAGGCCAAAATGTTTGCCCGCCCCTGCTCTAGGGCCACCAAGATAACATAGCAGCTAGCCTGCCAAATGGGGTGTAAGATAATGAAAAAGCATTTGACCGCAGCTCAGGCTGTTACTGGTTCAAGTTCTCCTTGACCACAAGACGGGGTTTCAGGAAGAAGAAAGTCAAGAGATGGGGTCCCTTTGACCATGAAGGGGAAGAGCATCTTCACATAGTGACTTGCCAACCTGGTGAAGAGGGTCTGTTGTATCGATCTCCAGGGTCAAAAAAGTTAAAGGTGTTTATAAACTCTGTGACTGTCCCACATTCAAAGAGGGATGGGTCCGGGGGGGGGGGTTCTACAGAGGCCTTGGGCTACACAGGCAAAGACCCAAACGCATTAATTCTAAAGTGGAAAATTCAATGTGCAACATCCAGAAATGAAAACAAGCATTCCCATAGAAACTGGAATGGAGGGATTATGCAAAACAAACAATGAAAGCCTATTAAAGTCTCTCTCCTCTCTCCTTTTCATTAACAATCTTTCTTTGATGAAAAGAAAAGGGTTAGTTTACTCTCAGTCCTGATGTTTGAAGGGTATTCACTTCTCTGGATTTTGAACAAACACTCAGCAACAGGTGGGGGAATTATGGCTTTTGTGGTTCTGCGCACAATATTTTAAAATTCAGCGAAACTCTGTATATATTATTTGTCAAAATAACACAATATAATCATGCCAGTTTCAATTATTTTGGTAATTTATTTCAAAATACCTATCAGCAAGTATCTGTAACAATACAGACAACAACAACAAAAATTCAGGACAAATAGATTCCTTACTAGGCATATTAATACAGAACTTTTAATAATAATTAATTTAAACTACAATACAGAAATGTATTTCCTGCACCCCTCAGAAGCAGTGCAAAGGCTTGGGGGTGTCAGGGTAATGGAGGAGCTGAGGGAGAGGGAAGTAAGTGGGAGAAGTATGGAACAGGGTTTTGGGGGGGAGGGATTGTTAGGGAGTCGGGCGCTTCCCCCATGCAGAGTCCAGATGACCCCAGCCTCTCCCATTCAGTCAGGCACATCTGCCCCTGTCCCCCTTTGTCCCTGCACCCCCACTCCCCCATGTGTCCCTGCACTGCCATGCAGCCACCCCTTGTCCTCATCCCATGTGGCCCTGCACCCCCACTCCCATTCAGTCCTATTCTGTCCTCCTCACTAGCCCTTCTGAATCCCAGTGCATGTAACCCCCCAACAGCCACATGTGCCCCCCTCTGTTTGTCCATCCCCCATATCCCATCACTCCCCACCTGGCCCCGCAGACATGCACTGTGAGAAAAGCAGCCTCTGCTCTCTCCCCATCAACTGCTGGCTGCTACAGTGATCTGGCTGCCCTCTGTTCTGGCACCACAGCTGCCCCTGGTGGGCAAAAGGCATAAATGCAGTGCCTCTCCGGTAGAATGAATTTTCTGTGGAGGAAAAAAAAACTTGGGGAGCTCTGAGCAGGGAGTTGGACTAGATGACCTCCTGAGGTCCCTTCCAACTCTGATATTCTATGATTCTATGAATTCTGCATGTGTGCCGTGGTGCAGAATTCCCCCACGAGTAGTTGATATCTTTAGAGCATTGGACGGCTCGTCAGTCATGATTGGATGCTTTGGCTGGTAGGTCAACCACAAACATCTGTTGCTTGGACCCTGGCTCACATTGTGGTCAGGGACATCATGTTGTGTCTTTTCTCCTTAGGCAGGGCAGGGTCGTGGACATCTCATTTCACTGTGCTGATGCAGTGCCGCTGATTTCAGAGTGAGCGATAGGATAGGATAGAAGGAAAGACGAGGAGCAGAAAGTAACACAAAAAGAAGGAAACAGAACATGATCTTTTAAGTGCCTCTGCAGTGCTAGGAATCAGGTAACCCCACAGATGACTGAGGACTGGATGTCATGATGGTATGATGGCATCCGGGACTCAAGGGGAAAAACGAAAGTTCCTTAAACAAGAGTAAGGCTTAATGGCCTTCCTCTTGGAAAGAAATTCCTTCGGTTTGGTCTGCTCCTTCTGTCTTGGGGTTGGGAAAGATGAGGTGGGGTGACAGGAGCTAGGACAAGACAACCGGAGTTGGGATTAATTGAGCTGACATACGTTGGGAAGAGACGTAAAAAAGTTCTACCAATCCCAAAAGATCAGACACATTACCTCCCAGGTTAGTGAATATTCCAGATCTTACCCAAATACACGCTACAGCCAATGCTTATTATCTAAACTAAAATTCATTTAAAAAGAAAAGAGAGTGAGTGTTTGTTAAAAGATCAGTATACATACAGAGATGAGTATAATTCTTGAGGTTCAGATTTATAACAGAGATGGAGAGCTTTGCAGATGCAAAGAGTTCCTTCAGAAATAGTTCATAGGTTATAGTCCAATGTTTCTATTCAGGATGGTCCAGTCAGAACTGGGATCTCAGTCCCTGTGGCTTAGGCTTCCCCTGCATGAAACCTCAAGCAAATCTGAGATGACAGGATCAGGACCCAAGCCAGTTTTTATACAGTTTGAGGCCCTCTTGTGACAGCTCAGAGTCCCTTGGTGAACAATAGACACTCATTTCCTAACCATCGCTGGTAATTATTCACACAGATCAATATAAGGCAATTGCCTGTTTTTCCACCATTCGCAGATGATTTGCTTTGCATTTCAAAGAGAGATGAACACAGCGATATCCTAGGTTTACAGTTCATTTAAATATTAAGATGTTCTTTTGATCTCTGAATTAACAGAATACAGCACAGACAGGGACTGTTTGATGACATTGTTGATCTCTACCAATATATATGTAAATACACAAAAACACAAACATTATCTCCCCAGATGTTTTTAAGAGTTTAATTTGAGTCATTCATCCTGCAGGATGTTTAACCCTTTCTCGTCATGTGTCACAAAAGTCTTTTTAAGAACCACAAAAAGGGGGGAATGGGTGGCATAGCTCATCCTTCATTATTTTTTTCCCCACCAATTATGTCTAATATCCACCACACCAATTTTGGTCCATTAATTTCTGGAACCACAACTTCTTGTTTATTAAGTCAAACCACAACACAGTCCTCGAATCATATCAGAAGGTCCTTTTTTGTTTAGATTAATTTAGTCTGTCTGGTTTTCTTGCACTTGTTCATAACATTTATTATTGAAAACACCTTCACCTATTTTCCATGGTTAATTCCCAAGCAGGTAAAAAAATTAAAAAGTATATAAAAGTTTATAAAATGTCACAATACCCTATAATTTAATCTCAGATATAAATTTTGAGGGTCAACAATCACAACGGGCCCTAAACCAGGTTCAAAGGGGGCAGGTGACAAAAAATCTACAGCTAGTGTAGTAGAATTTTATGTTTGTATTTTGTATAATTTTGTATTTGAGCTGATTTCAAGGCAGTAATAGACCTTTTAGGGTCACCACTTTGTTGTAGGTTTAGTATTTTAAAATAAGTAAAAGAATGCCGTGATTGTTTTCTCTTGCATTGCAATTTGATGTTCCTGTTCAAATGCTCTGTGTAAATCAATTCTGTGTTGTGTGTGATTGAGGAATATGTGTGTTAAGAAATAAGTGTGAAGGCCATCACCAAACCAAATGTTCTAGAAAGGAACCAAAAACAGACACAAGGGCGCCAGAAGATTGCAACACGTCCCTATTGAAATGTCAAAAAAGGGCAAATTAACAACTAAAAATAAAACCGGAACCTATCAATGGGAACAAAATAGCTGTAATCAAAACCAGCATGGGGTAACTCCCTAAAAAAAACGAAATAACAAAATAAATAAATAAACAAGCACTCATCAAACAACAATTAATTACAGCATGATGGTGCAAAACTCATTGGTCCCAATGAAGGACAATCACTATATAAACAGGGTGCCTTGCCATAAAACTTTGGATTCATCCTGCCAAGACTTCCCCGGAGCATTGTGTCACGACCGACAGAACCCGGCTCCTCCCTACCCGTGATCAACCTAGCTGGCCAATAGATTGATCCGGACTCTAAACTGGTAACTATAACATCGACTGGTGGGAGAGCGTGTGTGTGTGTGACTGAATTGTTGTATCTTCAATAAACGTGGCGTATTGCCTTTTCCCCTTAAAAAGATCCTGTGTGCTTCTTATAAGCATCACATTTTGGGTGGAGAATTGCGAAAGGGGGAAGAGGTGCACCGTGATTGTTGAAAATACTGCTAAAAGGTATCCCATACGTATAAAGTGATCGATCGATCATTCAGGTGTGCACACCCTTCGTCGTAAAGGTGCTGAGCAATAGGGGGAGGATTAAAGTCCTCACTACGACCTGTCTGTCAAAAAAGACTATAGAAATATATATAAACTGTTCGTACAAACTGTCGAGGTATATACACCCTCCGGTTGTAGAAGTGCTGGGCCATAAGGGGGAGTGTGTCGTTGCACTCCATATGAACTTATGAAAATATGCTAATAAGTGTGAATATAATGTAACTGGAATATGCTTCATGCAAAAGGTCTCTTGTAAGGTATCATTACGAAGCTTATAGTCTACTGAGTGTGTTCATCCTATTTGTATGTATGTATGTATGTATCACTCTTGTATCTGAAACTAGGAATATCAAATATAACTCTGAGGTCCTATTGTAGTTATGCAAAGTGGGGGCTATTAATGATGCTTTAGAATCTTGATGGCTCCCATCAACTAGGACAATTGACTGTAGATGGTTCTGTTTACTTGCAAGCCTTCCTGTGAGTCAGGCTGGGAAGAATGAAGGTTTGGGGTCTCACAGGACATGTGACCATGTTACCTGGTACTGAAATCCATCTTAAACCTGGCGCTTTTCCATTTAGAAGGAGGGGTGGGGACCCAGAGAGACAAAGGATTCCCGCCTTGTGCCAAAGCTATATAAGGGGGTGGAACAGAACAAATGGGGCTGCAATAATGAGAAATCCCCTAGCTACCACCTGAGCTGGAACAAGGACTGTACCAAGGGAAAGTATTAGGCCCAGACCAGAAAGGAGTCTAGTCTGTGAAAGAAGCTTATTGGAACATCTCTGAGGATGAGGTTTCATCTGTAATCAGTTTCTTACTGTATTAGGATTAGACTTGCGTGTTTTTGTTTTATTTTGCTTGGTAATTTACTTTGTTCTGCCTGTTATTACTTGGAACCACGTAAATCCTACTTTTTATATTTAATAAAATCACTTTTGCTTATAAATTAACCCAGAGTAAGTAATTCCTGGGGGAGCAAACAGCTGTGCCTATCTCTCGATCAGTGTTATAGAGGACGGAGAATTTATGAGTTTACCCTGTATAAGCTTTATACAGAGTAAAACGGATTTATTTGGGATTTGGATCCTAGGGGGATCTGGGTGCTAGAGACAGGAGCACTTCTTAAGCTGTTTTCAGTTAAGTCTGCAGCTTTTGGGGGACGTGGTTCAGACCTGGGTCTGTGTTTGCAGCAGGCTAGCATGTCTGGCTCAACTAGGGTGACCAGACGTCCCGATATTTAGTTGTTTGTCCTGCGTCCCAACCTATGTACAGTCGGGACACCATTTGTCCTGATATTTTGGCTTGGGGCTGGAGGAGTACACTGGTGAGTGCCCACCTGGGGTCCCAGCAGTGGGGCTCCCAGGAAACAGCGGGCAGCAGGACCCTGCGGCCTCTAGGCACAGGGGTGGCCGGGGGGCGGTGTTTCTGCGAGCTGCACCTACCACAAGCACTGGCTCCATCGTGGCCAATGGAGGGGAGTCGGAGGGGGGAGCTGCGGGCATGGACAGGGCGCAGACACACACCCCCTGCTGCCCCTGACCCTGGGGTGCTGCGTGCTACTCACGCCCCCAAGTAAGTCCCGCCCCCACAGTTTCCAGCCAATGGCAGCTGGAGCCAGTGTTTGTGGCAGGTGCAGCATGTGGAGTGGAGACCCCGCTGGCCGCCACTGACCTTAGGAGCCAGAGGAACCTGCCAGGTGCTTCCCAGTGGGTGGGAACCATCCTCCAGGGAAGTGGAGGGGCTGCGGCTGGGGCCCTGTGCCCGTGGCTTGTGGCGGGTCTGTGGGCGGGAGCCAGGGCTGGGTGCTTGTGCCGGGGGCCGGGGCCATGTGCCCCCAACCCGCGGCTTGCAGCAGGGCTGGAGCGGGTGCCGTGAGCCCCTGACCCGCGGCAGGGCAGTGCACGGAGCCAGGCCCTGCACCCCCAACCTGTGGCAGGGCTGTAGTGGGAGCCGGGACCCTGTGCCCCTGACCCGCAGCGGGGCTGCGTCTGGAGCCGGGGCCGTGCATCCCCAACCCGTGGCTTCCTTAGGTTTTGTATCCCCTTTCCCCCATGGCTCCAGTGGGGTGTGTGTGGGGGGTTAACCTGTGGCTATTCCCCCACCCCCATGTGTCCCGATATTTTGTTTTTGTCATCTGGTCACCCTAGGCTCAACAAGACGAGGTTCTGAAGTCCCAAACTGGCAGAGAAAACAGAGTCAGAAGTTGTCTCAGCACATCACGTGGCCGTCCCAAGGGGGTCTCTGTAACCCAACCTGTCACAGGGAGGATTAGAGTCCTCGCTCCTACCCGTCTGTCGGGGAAAAATTGCATAAATTTAAATATACCCTCGTAGCAGGATAAAGCCCAGAAGGTCGGGGGCTTTGCGGTCCCTGCTCCTGCTCTGTCAGGCAGAGTTTTTAGTGGATTAAGACTTTTTGTGGTTTGTAAGTCCCAGCACAATCATGGGCAAATAAAAAATACATTTCTGTCAGACCTCACTCTGAAGAACATGGGAGTGTGGAATATTGTTGTGATTTCACAATTTTGAAAAAAATGTTTAAGAAAAGGGACCAGGAGGGGTGGGGGCTAGTTAAGGAGCCCACCCTCCTTGCTAAATGGTTAGTGGAACAAAGCCTGCGCCCATGGGAAGGAACGGTTCAGCGAGAAAAGCAGGATCGGGCCCAAACAAGCAGGCAGGCAACAAACAAAAAAATTGAAAAACAAGTTAAAAGCCTTGAGGGGTAGAGTGGCAAAAGTAAGGAAAGGAGGAAATACAGGCCTGGGGATTTCAGATGGCTGGGACAGTACTTGGAATAGTAATGTCTGGGCTAATAAAGGTGTCATTTTAAAAAATAAGCAAGTAATTTAAAAAAAAAGGTAAAAAGTCAACTCTGCAAAGGCTAAAGAAAATTAAGCAGCTAAACTTTGTAAAAATATTTTTAAAAGAAGTGTTATAAAAAGAAAATTCTTGGTTTCTTTGCAGCCATTCTGAAGGAAAAATGGGCCCTTTTCCAAAGGAATGTCTGTAAATAAGCCAAGAAAAAAACAATCTAATTTAAATCATTTGACTATAAACAATTTAGTCAAATTCGCTAAAAGACATCAAGAGATTTTTATTGGAACTTAACTTCCCCCAAGTGTATACAAATGTAATCTGTGTACAACTGTGTAAAAATTAAAGCAATATAAAAATATTTTTAAAAAATGTATGTGTAAATATATTATGTAAATATGTACGGTTTCAAGGACCTAAAATCAACACTCCTGATTTGTAGGTTTAAAATAAATTGGTTTTGTTTTTAAATAATACCACTGAAATCCATTTGAATCTTTCATGCAAAGTTGCAAAACTAACACACGCTGTTTGCCAGACACAGGTAACTAATGTTGTCTGGCTTTGGTATTTGGCATTTAACCCTTAAGGTACCTTAATACTTTATAATGTTCAATATCTTTCTAAAGACCAAAGTCGTGGCAGTCAAAAAAAAAATCTAAATTTGTTTTTTGCTAACAAAATAGCAAATAAAAGCTAAAGTAAAAAAAATAAAAAAAAATACAACAGTGCCCCTCTGGAGCAACAGCAGGGGTGAGGTGCACAAAACAAGAAAGGCAACATTCAAAACACTGAGCCTTAGGGTTGCTCTAAGAAGTAATCAGCCTGTCACTTTAATAAGGGTACATAAAAACTCTATAAGCACAAAAAAAGCCAATTGCACCTTACGTAAAAAAGTAATATGGCTAATAAAATGTTATAACAGTTAAACTATCAAAAAAATGTGCTTTTTTCCCAAAACATGTGGGTTGTATATTGTAAAAAAAAAATAATAATAATAATAAAAAAAAAAACATGCTACTTAATTAAAATCCTATTAGGGCTCCTAAAAGGAGCCACCATAAGTTGTGTTTTCTTTTTCAAATTGCCGTGTGTTTTAAAAGCAAAAATTAAAAATAAAAAGTAATCAAAACTCTGGTAGAAGCTAACTGTGTCCCTTTTAAAACAAAGTCTCTGAGCTCTGCTAATGGCTTTAAATCCAAAAGCAAGCCAAAAACCGTCTGTCTCAATGCAAATTACCTAACTAATAATAATAAGAAAACCCAACCTGCCCATAAAGGGCAGCACAAAAAAGCCACAAATAAAAGACATACCTAATCAGCAAACAAACTACCTAAAACTCAAAAGGTCAAATGATAACCCTCCAAAAAAATAAAAATAAAAAAAATCAAACCTAATAATAATAAAAAAAACAGGTTAACCCTAAGTAAAAAAATAATAATACCACTTTTTTGTGTGTATGCACAGTGCTAAAATCTAAACTCAAATACAAAAGGGGTCTGCTTATATGCATAACACCCCTACCTTTTAATTCACCAACCCCCCCCAAAATATAATTAAATTAAAAAGTCTATGTAAAATTTTCACACACACAAAAAAAAACATTAAATACACTGGCCTCAAAAACAAATTGTCTAAACAAAAGGCATGGTATAACAACATACTTTCAATAAATGTAATATTAAACATTGAAATAAATTTAATGTTAACAAGTACCCCTGTAACAATGTAAAGTGTATAATTAAAAAAAAAAAAAAACCTTTAAGGTCATATGATAATGATGCTTCTCAGCTATTACCTGTAAATAAACTTAAAGCTTAGCACAGCAAAAAAACCATTACAAACCTGGTCTGCTGTATATATAAAAAAAACACAACTAAGGTATACCACCTCATAAATTTAATAACTAAACGTGAAATAATTTCCCCTAAACCCTTAAAAGGTAAAAGCCAATAAAACAGGGGTGGGCAAACTTTTTGGTCTGAGGGCCACACTGGAGTTCCAAAGCTGTATGGAGGGCTCAGTAGGGAAGGCTGTGCCGCCCCAAACAGCCTGGCCCCCACCCCCTCCCACTTCCGGCCCCCTGACTGCCCCCCTCAGAACTCCCGACCCATCCAACCCTCCCTGCTCCTTGTCCCCTGAGTGCCCCCTCCCGGGACCCCCCACCCCTAACCGCCTCCCCCGGGACCCACCCCCTATCCAACCCCCCTGCTCCCTGTCCCCTGACTGCCCCGACCCCTATCCACACCCCCACCCCTTGACTGCCCCCCTCAGAACCTCTGACCCATCCAACTCCCCCTTCTCCTTGTCCCCTGACTGCCCCAACCCTTATCCACACCCCCGCCCCCTGACAGGTCCCCGGGACTCCCACGCCTATCCACACACACCCCCCCCGCTCTCTGTACCCTGACTGCCCCCCGGGACCCTCTGCCCCTTTTCCAACCCCCCTACTCCCCGCCCCCTTACCATGTCGCTCAGAGCAGCAGGACTGGCAGCCGCGACGCCTGGCCGGAGCCAACCACGCCGCCGCGCTGCCTGGCAGGAGTTCGCAGTCCCGCTGCCCAGAGCACCAGCGGCACGGCGAGCTGAGGTTGTGGGGGAGGGGGTTCAAGGGCCGGGCAGGACGGTTCCACGGGCCATAGTTTGCCCACCTCTGCATTTAAACCTGGCCCGCCTATAGAACAAAAACACAGGAAAGTATCGGGGTAATTCCTGTTTTGCCTGCAATAAGCAAAAATATTTGTAAAATAAAAATAAAACATTTTAAGCAATAATCTGCCACCCCAAAAAGGGTAAAAAAATGTTTTTTGTCTTTCAAAACTTCAAAAAAAGCTGGTACCAGCTAAAAAGCAACCCAAAATACCTTAAATCTACTGTCACAACAAAAATTGTGTTTTATGTTTTGTCTTGTATTGTTTGTCTTGTTACTAACATTGTTATGTCCTGTGTTTACAAAAAAAACCCTACTGCATTAAACAAAAAAAATTTATAAGCATTTAAACTGTATTTACAAAAAACAATGTTGCAAAAGGGTAAAAGTTCAAAAAACGCCAGTCTGTTAACAAAAAACATCCTCATGTAGCAACCATTATATTAAAAAAAGTTGGTTTTAAAGAAAAAATTATAAATACTGTAAACCTAAAAATAAGTTAAGTTCCTTGTCAGAACTGCAAAATAGTCTTATTCACAAGCAAGCAAATACTACTATAAACTTAATACAAATAAATCTAAAAGCAACATAAAATATGTAGCGGTGGCTAAACACCACCTTCTGGCTGCTGTATAAACAACAAATAAAATTAAAAAATAAAACTGCCTTAGCCATAAAATGTACTGAAATGCAAATTCCTAGTTTAGCATCACTTGAACACAAAATGTTTTGGGTGATATCTAAAAATGTTCAAGTATTAACGCATCTTTTAAAACAACAACAAAAATCCTTGTTTAACATCTACAAACATAAATAAATGCAATATGTTTCCGGCATGGTTAAGCCTAATTTGTTATTAGGTAAAATTATTGTTAAAATTGCTCACCAACAGTCTATAAAAACAAAAATATAAAAAATAAGCCCACTCCCAAAATTAACCATGAAATCCTTTTGGCTACCCCGGGTCAATAAGCTTAAAAAAAAAATTGGATACTTACCGGTGTACAAAATAAAGCCCTCAAAAATGGGTATGCTTGTCCCTACCTTTCACCACAAAACCATGTAGCAAAAATACCTCATTAAGAACATGTGTGTGAAACAAACTAGAAAATATAACACATGTTTTGTACAACAAACAATGTGTATATGTTACATCCTAAAAAACAGTATTTTAAAAAAATGCAAGTATTAGCCAACCCCCAGTAAATAAATATAAATATAATGCGAGTCTATTATATACTAGCACTCACATGTACTATTTACCAAAAATAAAAAAGCACAAAGCACTATAACCACCACCCCAGTTAATTTTTCTGTTACCCTTGGCCTAAATTGGCACAGTCTAACTAAGCACTTATTGTCAAAAACAAAGGTAACTCCGTTTTTTACAACAAACACAAAAAATATAAAAAAGCCTATCATGCAAATAAAAACATGTTAAAAATGGCTAAATCTAAAAAAAACTAACATTTTTACAAGCTGGTCTCCGACTTCTAAGAGCATATTGTCTATTATGTTTCACCCATTACTAGTTGTGTTAATATTGTCCTGTGTTTGCTTGCTAGGAATATGTCGTATGTGCTGTTAAACAAAACAAAAAAAAATGTTTGTTAAATTGCAACCACAAGCTCCAATGGCCTCTCAATATATTGCTATAAAATAGTTGTATAAAATATGACCCACTCAAGAATTGTTCTTGAAGGGTCAAAAGGGGGACATGTAGTAGTAAAATTTTATGTTGGTATTTTGTATAAGTTTATAATTGAGCTGATTTCAAGGCAGTAATAGACCTTTTTGTTGTAGGTTTAGTATTTTAAAATAAGTAAAAGAATGCCATGATTGTTTTCTCTTGCACTGCAATTTGATGTTCCTGTTCAAATGCTCTGTGTAAATCAATTCTGTGTTGTGTGTGCGAATGAGGAATGTGTGTGTTAAAAAATAAGTGTAACAGCCATCACCAAACCAAATGTTCTAGAAAGGAACCAAAAACAGACACAAGGGCATCAGAAGGTTGCAACACGTCCCTATTGAAATGTCAAAAAAGGGCAAATTAACAACTAAAAATAAAACAGGCACCTATCAATGGGAACAAAATAGCTGTAATCAAAACCAGCATGGGGTAATTCCCTAAAAAAATTAATAAAAAATACAAAATAAAAATTTTTAAAAAACAAGCACTCGTCAAATCTTCCAGCTCAAGCACATGGCTCACATACACACCCACAATTGGAATACTGATAACGATCACACATCTTGAAGAACCTCCAGTTACTGGTAAGCAACCTCCTCTTTCAGTATGGCCAAATGGAAGGTCATATATCTAGGAATTGGACTGCAATCAACAAGATGAAATTCAGTACAGACAACGGCAAAGTACTGCACATAGGAAGGAAAAAACAAAAGCACAACTAGATAATGGGGAGTAACTGGTTAGATGGTCGTACTGCTGTAAAGGATCTGGGCGTTATAGTGGATCACCAATTGAATATGAGCCAACAATGTGATGAAGTTGTATAACCCCTTTGGGGTTTAGACAGCATGGCCCCTTTAAATCTTTTTCCTAGGGGGGAGGAGGAGAGTAAGAAAAAAGGAGGGAAACTCCAGGGGGTGGCGCTGGAGCTAAGAGGGAGAGGGAGAGCAGCCTGCAGGCCCTGGCAAAGGAAGCAGGAGAGAACCTGCCTGGAGCCTGGGAAGGGCAGGGCGGCCGATTGGGGACAGCCCAGGACAGGAGCCAGGAGGAGCACTGTGCCAGGGAGGAATTGCCTGAGAAGGACAGGCCGGAACTGGACCCAGAATCACGGCTGCCCAGAGCTGCATGAGGCTGTGAGTACTGGAGCTTGGGGCTCTGCATTGGGAACAAGGAGGGAGGTTGCTAGATAGTTAAGTGGGGAGGTGGTCGCTCTGCGTGGCTTTGCAGAGAGCGGCAGAAGAGGGCACCGGAGGGGTTTGCTGGGGAAAGTTCACTGGCGCCGAAGACCACCAGGAGCACCCAAGACTCACCACTGTATTGGAACTTTGCTCAGGACTCCTGAACTCTGTGTGCAGACACATTGCTCAGTGTCTGCCCTTCCGGACTGTGCTACCACTGGGCCCGTGGGGCCTTGGCTTGGATGCAACCCTGTTTTACCCTCCCTTATATTTCCCCTTGTTGTTTTTCTCCTCTCATCCCTCTGTAAATAAATATTTCCCTTGTTATATCCATTGCACGTTTCCTGTGGGTGGGTGTGTTCACTCTGGGGGGTTGGAACAGGTGCCCCTGGGGTGGAAGGGATTTCTCCTGCTGCATTCCTGCGCGCGCCTTCTCTTGGCCAGAGCTGCCTGCAGAGCAGACCCATCTTGGCCGCGAGGGCGCTAAAGTTACAGTTGCAAAAGAGGCTAATATCGTTCTGGGGTGTATAAACAGGTGTGTAGCCTGTAAGACACAGGAAGAAATGGTCCTGCTATATTCGGCACTGGTGAGAGCTCAGCTGGAGTACTGTGTCCAATTCTAGGCACCACGCTTTAGGAAAGATGTGCCAAATTGGAGAGAGTGCAGAGGAGAGCAACAAACATGATAACAGGTTTAGAAAACCTGACGTGTGAGGAAAGGTTAAAAAAACTGGGCATGTTTAGTCTTGAGAAAAGAAGACAGTAAAGGACCACTAACCTGGGAAAAAAGTCTTCATATCCGGTAAGGGCTGTTATAAAGAGGACAGTGCTCGGTTGTCCACTGAGGGTAGGACAAGAAGTGATCAGCTTAGGGAGGGAGATTTAAGGAAGATATTAGGAAAAACTTTCTACTGTAAGGGCAGTGAAGCTCTCAAGCAAGGTGGTGGAATTTTGGGGAAGTTTTGAAGAACAGGTTGGACAAACACCTGCTGGGATGGTCGAGGTTTACTTGGTCCTGCCCCAGTGCAGGGGCCTGGAGTAGATGACCTCGCATAGTCCCTTCCAGCCCAGCATTTCTATGATTCTGTTTCCAGCTCCCTCTGGGAATTGGAACCTGCTGCCTGGCAACATGAATTGCTTCCCCATGTGACCTAGGGTGTGTAGTATTCAGTGTAATCGGGTATCATTCTGCTAGGCAAACTCCATTAGCATCTGTATCTTCAGTGGGTGTTTTCACTTCCGCAGAGGAAACAGGACTATTCGGAACAGATTAGTAAAGAGTCAAATATACAAGAACTCCAGCCCCGGTGGAAAGTAAATCCCAAGCACTGGTCTGAGAACCGTGAAAAATACATAGGCCAGTGTGGCCACAGAAGGACCAGGCCAGGTGCCAGGAGAGAAATTCACCCCATGCAGAGTAATGGCACAGCCCAGCACAGGGCTGATGTATTGACTTGTGCCACTCAATTCCTATTTTGAGGGCTCTATTGATGCACCAGCCTGTGCTGGCCCTTGGCACAGGGTGCAGTTCCCCCGTGCATAAATGGGAACCAGATTCACAGAGACAAGAGAGTAGAGGCAATAACTGTGGCTTGACCTAGCACCTTCCATCCAGAAAGGTCCCGGTGCCCTTCGCGGCCTGCACACAGAGATCACTCGCTTCCTAGGAACACGCACCCAAAGGCACAGGCCTCTCCCATCAGAGCTAAAAGAGAGCAGCTCCTTTAACCTATAGCAGTGACAAGCCCCATAGACCTTGGTGGGCTCATCCACCAGAGGGTGAGATCACACCTGCACATATGCCCATTCACATGCATATGTAGGCATCCATGCATACAGACGTGTACTCACACCTGCACACATACTGTAGGGATCAGTGCAAACCGCACCTATGGATACACACTAGGGTGACCATACAGGGCCTTTTTTAAGCCCTGTCGTGGACGTCATGACGTTTTTTGGCAAAAGTGGGCATTTGTCCCGTTTCCTCCTGCTGACTGAACATCAGCTGGCAAGAGCAAACTGGACAAATGCAGTTTTGTCCAACAAGTGGGTCGCGACCCCTGGAGGGGGGGGGGAAGAACGTGCGGGGGGAGGGGGACAAGCAGAAACGCCAGCCCTGACTGTGCGGGAGGGAGGGCTAGAGAGAGCAGCTTGGGCCAGCCTTGCGCGGGCGGGCGGTAGGGGGTCTTGGGCCGGCCCTGTACGCAGGGGATAGAGGAGGGCTTTGGGCTGGCCCCACGTGGGCAAGAGGTAGGGAGGGCTGGGGGAGGGGCACGCGCCGGCTCCATGCAGTGTCCCGTTTTCCCTTTAAGAAAATATGGTCACTTAACACAAACACACACACGCAAATGTACCAACACACGCAGAGCAGGTGAAACGGATTCTGAGATAAGTGTGCTTGTGGTTCCAAACGACCTCTCTGGTTGTGAATTGTTTCCACCTGCTTAGATGGCTCCGTGACGAGGCAGGGTGAGCTCCTCCAGAGCTCCCAGTGCTGCCTCCTTTCCATCTTGGTTGTGTTTCCTCTCAGCTGCTGCTCTGCAGCCCTCTCGAGACCAGCAGTTCTCAAACCGGGGTCCGCAGACCCCAGGTGTCCTTAGAGCCTGCACCTGGAGTCAGCAACACAGTATGAAAAATGTTTAAAAAAATCTCACCGCACATCTGCATTGCCTAATGATTAAAACCGAGAAATCTATTATTTCTGTTGACACAACATATTCCATGGTGCATGAACAATGTGGTGAGTATTAAGTCACATGGCATAAGCGTCAACGTAAAAAATCTCACTGCTTTGTGGCAGCAAATCAGAAGTGATGTCCATTTTTTGGGTGATTGAGACATCTTTGGTGGGTGGAAATGGAATATATTTGTACAGATGTGAGCAGTGTACATTAACAATGGATAAAACGTCTGCATACTAGAACTGCTAGTTGGACAATGCAGAGTCAAGTAGTAAGAAACAAATGATGAACAGAAAGTTTGACAAAAATTATACTGATTTTGGTTTTATGGAATTAAGTGATGGATGACTGCAATACATTGTATGCTTACAAATCCAATCAAACGAAGCAATGAAATATGCAAAGTTGGAACGACACCTACCAACAAGGCACGTGGAGTATAACAATAAATCCAGAGACTTTTTTCAGCTAAAGAAAGAAGAATACAATCGACAGAAAACTCAAATGACAAACATAACATCAGTTCCTGAAAAGGCACTTTGGATCGCAAAGAGTAAAAAATCCCATGCCTTTGGAGAAGAATTGATTCTTCCAGCTGCTGTTGAAATGTGTGATGTGCTGGTAAGTGAAGATGCAGCAAAGCTGCTTGAGTCCATCCCACTTTCTAACGACACAGGAAGTAGGAGAATTGAAGAGCTTTCAAATGATGTAAAATGCCAACTAACTGAACGGCTCCGTACATGTGAACAGTTTGCAATTCAGCTTCATGAGACAACTGATGATGGTAATGCAGCACAATTATTCGTTTTTAGTTGTTATGTTCCACTGGGGGAAATTTTGGAAGAGTTTCTTTTTTTTTTTTCAGGAGTTATCAGAACGGACAACAGGTCAGGAAATGTTCAAATGATCATGAAAGCTGAATTTTGCTGAATCGGGAGAAGTGTGTTGCTGTTTGCACGGATGGTGCTGTCGCTGTGACAGGCAATAGGAGTGGTGTTGTAGTGAGAATACAAGCCATAAACCCACAGGTAATTGTAACACACTGCATCGCCACGTTCTTACATCAAAGAGAATGGAACCCGAATTACATGATGTGCTACATGTGGCTGTGACAGTTGTGAATTTTGTAAAGTCCTGGCCTTTGAATTCCTGCTTTTTCTGCAAAGCTGGGTTTAGAACCAGGTGCAGGACATGACAAGTTGTTTCCTA
The DNA here is from genome assembly GCF_002925995.2 of Terrapene triunguis. Taxonomy (NCBI): domain Eukaryota; kingdom Metazoa; phylum Chordata; order Testudines; family Emydidae; genus Terrapene; species Terrapene triunguis. Next base: position 2,316,076 of record NW_020664402.1, read on the forward strand.
CAGAGGTGAATTGGCTATCTCACTGCAGAGTGTGGGAAAGAGTTTTTGAGTTTTGCAAAGAGCTGCTGGGTTTTCTTTCTGTGCACAACCTGTGTGATCCCCGCACACTTTTCTGACCCGAGATGGATCATACAGCTTGAACCTCTCCATACAAGGGGGCGACACCACCATACCTGTGGTGAGTGACAAGAGCACAGCATTTCAGAAGAAAGTGGAGATTTGGAAAACTAGCCTGAGCAGTGGAATGGCAGATCTGTTTCCGCTACTGACAGACTTTCTGGATCCTAACAGCAGGAAAATGGACTGTGTGAGAGACAGGATGGCGGCTCACCTTTCAACATTGCCAGAGCACTTCAGTGCTTACTTTACAAATATAAACATGGAGGAATATGACTGGGTCTGGGATCCAGTCTCAACTTCTGCTATGTCATCTTGCTTGAGTGGAAAAGCAGAACAGGACGATCACACACACAGTGAAAATGAAGTTTCAGAAACAGACACCTTGCCAGTTTTGGCCAACTGTTGCTGCCGAGTACCCGGCTTTAGTTCCAGAAGCAATGGAAGTGTTTCTATCTTACCCAATCACATATATATGTGAAGCATTGTTCTCTGCCATGCCATCTAGGAAGACAAAGTTCAGGTCCCGACTGGAAGTGGAGAATGATTTACGAGTTCGCTTGTCAACCCTCACACCAAGAACAGACAAACTCTGCAGTAAGAAGCAGGCACACCAATCTCACTGATATCTGGAAGCACTCGGATACCCTTTGTCTTAAAGCATTATTAGCAGGATACATGGGCTGACTTTCATTTTTCCAGGTGGGTACTCCACCCCCACTCTGCCCCTTCCCCCAAGGCCCCGCCCTTGCTCTGCCTCTTCCCGCCCCCTCCCCTAGTGCCTCCTGCCCGCTGCCAAACAGCTGATCGGTGGGGGCCCCTGAACAGCTAATCGGCGGGTGGCTGGTGGGTGCTGAGTACCCACTATTTTTTCCCAGGGGTGCTCCAGCCCCGGAGCACCCCCAGAGTTGGTGCCTGTGGCAGTCTGTGTTTATATGCAGCACACACATGCTTTTGTCAATCAGTGTCTCAGTCGGGGGCATGGGTTTAATATTGCATTTGAAAAGCAGTCTGTCAACAAAAAAATGTGAGAACCTCTGCTCTAAACAATGGGACCAGCCCAGAGACACGGTGAAAAAGCGTGTGTGCAGGGATGTTAACAAACTAGCTTCGACCCTCGGGTGGGAGGAAGCTTTGGTTTGCACTGTGGGCGAAGATTCAGGGTGGGAGCAGGAGTCAATTATCTGCTCAGCTCACCCAATTACTGATGTGAAAACCTTGTGTGAAGGCTGATCCCCCACTCTGGCACTTCGAGTGCAGAAGGTGGGGGCCTGCAAGGATTTTAAAAAATAATACTGGCCACTCCAGGCTGGTATTAAACTCCCAAGGTCACAGCTTCTCTCTGACCTGGGATGGGTAGATGCTGCCACCACCCAAGTGCAAAAAACTCCCCCTTTTGAGAACCCAGGAAGGCGCACTTGGGAATTCCTTCCTGTGGGGTACCCTCAAGCCCTTTCACCCCCCCCCCCCCGGCTTCCCAGGAAGAGCTGAGAAAAAAACAAAGGAAATCATCTGTTGCCACCAGCTAATTAAACACAGGGCCGGCTCCAGACGAGAAAGCATGTGCCTGGGGCGGCACATTGTAAGGAGTGGCATTCCGGCCAATCTTCGGGTGGCACATTCTGGCCGCCCTGCCTTGGTTCTTTTTTTTTTTTTTTTTTTGCTTTGGCAGCCCGGTCCACAGCTCCAGCTCCCCGCACTCCGCCAGTCCCAGCCCAGTCCTGCAGGGGCACGGACCCCGGCCCGGGGGGGCAGGAACTAGCGATCCCCGCCACTCACTGTGCCGCCGGGCTCCCCGGGATGCGCCACTCCCCACCGCCTGCACCGGCCTCCGCCTCCCGCGCTGCTCTGAGCCCGGCCCAGCTGAGCCGCCTTTAAAAGAGCGACTGAGCCAGCACCTCCCGCAGCCCCCGGGGGCTCCGCCTGCCTGGCCGGGAGAGGCACCCCAAGGCCGAAGGGGGGAGCCTTTTTTTTTTACTTGGGGGCGGCAAAAAAGCTAGAGCCGGCCCTGATTAAACAACACATGCACCAACCTCTTAGGGACACAAAAATCCAATCCTGATCTTAAAAAAGGTAAACTTTATTAAACCCCAAAAGAAAGTAAATACATTTGGAACTTAGGTTTTTGCTAGATCTTAAAAGAAACAACTACAAAAATTAAACATCAAGATAGTTCTCTTGAGGTTCAGCTTAAAGTTTGCAAGCAAAACAAAAGCATCTGGGGTTAGCACAGAGGGGTCCACAATCCAATAACAAATAAAAGAAATCACCCTAATCACGTCTTCCTAGACATTCCCTGATTACTTACAGGGATTTCAGATGAGTAGGGTTGAGGTATGATTTGATGCTTTTTCATACCTGGTTTTAAAGCTTTTCACAGCATAGCTGCAGCTCTGTCCCCTCTCTCTGGAGAACAACAACAGACAAAGAGAAGTTTTTTCCCCAATTTTAAAAAGTTCTAGCCCTCCCATTGGCTCTTTTGGTCAAGTGCCCACTCCCTTATTTTTACCTAGCCAAGGAGACTTTTTAACCTTTTACAGGTAAAGCAAGCAGAGATCAGCCACCAAGAGGGACTTTATAGCTAACTGGCTGGCTGGGTGTCCATAAAAGGGAGCTACTCCCCACCCCCTTCATTTATCACACCTTGTCATAGACCAGAGGTAAGCAAACTTTTTGGCCCGAAGGCCACATCTGGGTATGGAAATTTTATGGCGGGCCATGAATGCTCATGAAATTGGGGTTGGGGTTCAGGAGGGGGTGAGGGCTGGGATGGAGGGGTTTGGAGGGCAGGAGGGGGATCAGGGCTAGGGCAGGGGGTTGGGGCATGGGAAGGGGTCGGGGTGCAGGCTCTGGGCGGCGCTTACCTCAAGCAGCTCCTGGAAGCAGCGGCATGTCCCTCCTCCGGCTCCGGCGTGGCTCTGCGGCTCTGTGCGCTCCCCCGTCTGCAGGTGCCGCCCCTGCAGCTCCCATTGGCTGCAGTTCCCAGCCAATGGCAGCTGCGGGGGTGGTGCCTGCGCATGGGGCAGCGCACGGAGCCCCCTGGCTGTCCCTAAATGTAGGAGCCAGAGTGGGGACATGCCGCTGCTTCCGGGAGCTGCAGTGCAGCCCCCAACCCCATTCCCTGGCTGGAGCGCCAGAGTGGGGCAAACCCCAGACCCCGCTCCCCAGCGGGAGATCGAGGGCTGGATTAAATTGGCTGGCGGGCCGGATGTGGCCTGCGGGCCGTAGTTTGCCCACCCCTGTCATAGCCACTGGCAGGGAAGGGTGTGTGCACTCACATGAGCACAGCATGAGGTTTTGTCTTGTGCACATAAGAGGATAAAAACCTACCACAGTTTTCAGCGAAGGGAGCTTCCTTTGACGTGGGTACTAGAGACTCATGCATTTAACAATGCTTTCAACCTCCCCGAATGACCATGCTGGTCTGTGGGGACCTAGGGCAGGGATTCTCCAGAGCCACATCCAGCCAGTCGGAGGGAATCACGAAGGAGGCTTGTGAGCTGGGAGCAGTTTCCGTGCTGGAGACGAGATCCCAAGATGTGGTTCATAGACACCAGGGCCAGAAGGGATGGGTAGAGGCATCCAGTCTGAGCTGGTCCCTACCTGCCATTTTGTAGCCACCTCCCTGGTGACACAGCCGTCCCTTAGGCCAATCCACAGCACACTCTCACGCTGCAGGATATATTTACCCACAGGCTCTGCACATCCTGTGAGAACCGTTAGGCTCTGCGCAGCACGCTCTCTCGCTCTCGGTTCAACCTGTTTCCTGCACTAGCATTTCTGCGAGCAAACGCAGGAGGAAGCGTGAGGGAGCTCCAGACGTCTCCCGCCTGGCCCTGGCCCTCGGCGTCGATTCCTAAGAGGGAGAGGTCACCGGAGCCACAGGCCCATGGAGTGGGGGTGTCTAGTTTGGTATCTTGGTGGCCCCATGGCTGGAAGGGATTCTCGGCACTACAGAGGAGTAGGAATTTGAGAGGAAAAACAACGTCGGTATTTCTGTCTTCAGCCTCCTGCTCCCTCCCACATCTGCTGTCATCCTCCCCAGCGCTCTGGCACCCCTGTGCCCCAGAGATTTCTGTCTAGGGATCCTTCAAACACACACACAGGTTATGAAGTGACGACGTCTCTGCTGGTTACTGCTATCTCCCCAAGGGCTCTGAATGGGGGTCTCCTCTGGTCCTCACCCTTCCTCCTCAGGCTGAGCCCAGGGGGACCTGTCCCGCCAGGCCCAGGGCCATGGCCTTCCTCCTCAAGTTCTTCCGTTTCGGCACGGAGAAGAAGAAGGCGAAACACTACGAGAATGTGAAGCGCGACATCAACCCAGAGGACATCTGGACAGTGCTGGGGGAGCTGGGGGATGGCGCCTTTGGAAAAGTCTTCAAGGTAAGTGGGGGGGAAGGGCTGGGGTAGGCCCAATCGCTCGGCCGAGCTGCTCGGAAGGAAGCCCAGCTCAGCGCTGCTCCCAAGCGAGCTATCAGCCCAGCCGGGCACAGAGCTGGTCCCATAGCCTGGGGCCGTGTGTTTAGAACTGTCTCAGGCGCATCGTCCATCGCTGAGGCCAGAGATGCGGTGAAGGGGTTTATCCCATTGTCTCTGGTTAGGGTGGCCCAGGAAGGAAGAGACACATGAGGAGAAATGTCCTACATCACTTCCCGGACTCCCGTGGCCTTTGGTGGGTGGGCTATAGACTGTCACCCCCACGTTTGGAGGAGAGGGATACAAATGGGTGACAGGATGGATCCCTGAGCGTAACACTGTACCTCTGGGCCATGGTGTTAAGAAGGGACTCCTGATTGTGGGTGCCCAGCTGAGCCACCATAAAGGGCCCTGATTTTCAGCAAGTGCTGCAACCCCCCATCATAGCCCCCCCCCAAAATCAGGCCCCTTGAAGGAAGCTCAGGGGCAACACCCACAATCACGAGTCACTTTTGGAAATCTGGGCTCGGATATTTCCTTCTTACTGTGCTCACATCCTGTACTCTTCCCTTAATAATGTGCAATGAGCCACTTCCCGAATTCTCTTTAGCGAGCTGATATTCATAACAAAGCCTCATAATTGAGCTCTTCCACTGCTCTCCATAATCCTTCACTAATCCGCACGAAGCCCTGTTAAATAGCGGCATATTAACGCCTTTGTACAGACAGGGAAACTGAGGCACGGAGGTGCAAACTCCCCGGTGCTGTCAGTTATAGTGCTGGGAACTCGGTGCTTCTGGAGACCAGGGCCAACCTTTCCAAACTTGGGAGCGTAAAGCTGGGAGCTGGATGTAGTTAGTTGTCAGGATTGCTCGCAGGCCAGAGGGAGCTGCGGGGTTCAGAGCACTTGTTTACGAGCCTCGCTATGGCTTCCACCCTCCCGGTTTGAACATGTTGGTCCACATAGGGTCAGGCTGCGAGCGCAGGTGCCTGCCTCCCCTTGTCCACGCTGAGGGGAGAAAGTATTTCCACTGGAGACATGGCAGTGGGCAAAGCGTGGAGGTGGAGGCTGGCGGGCAGGTGAATCTGACCCACAAACTTACATCGGTGGGTAGTGACCATTATGTAGTGGGAAGGGAGCAGCTTGTCTGGCTCCTCAGGGCAGGACTGGGCCTTGCTGTGTTTTGGAAGGAGCTAAGTGAGGGCCTGACCTTGGCCCCTTTATAAGCTCTTGGTTGTGCTAGTGAGCTTGGGGGAGGAGGGGTCTATGTGCAGTGAAACCGCAGTGCAGAGCATGAGCTCTGAACAGGAAACTGCCGGTAGTGCTGCTGCTCCGCTCCGTGCCCTCGCTGCACTCAGGCCTGGAATATGCGCCAGCAAAGGGCTCAGCAAGGCTACCGGGCCGGTGGCTACGAGAGCTCGGCACGAAACTGGGCTTCCCCAGGGGCAGGATGCCCAGGACAGCGCATGGGAGGACCGGGGAGCTAGAGGCAAGAGCCCCAGGGCAGGATGCTGGAGCCGGAGTCAGGGTGGTGTTTGGAGCCCTCGAGCGTGTGTCTGGAAAAGGAAATGGCTCTGCTGGGGGAGGTTTGCACCGACGCTGTCAGAAGCGGCTTCTGATTTTGGGAGACTCGCCCCCCCTCCCTCCACCCAGTGCCTTGGCCTGTCCCCTACCCTGACGACTGGTGCAAATGCGTCTTCCCCTCCCCAGGGCCGGGTTTCTTGGCTGGCACCCACAATGGCTGGAAGGCGGGACCAGGCTGGGCGGGGGAGTCCTACCTGCTCCCTGGTGGCCAGTCTGATCTGCGCTGTGATGGCCACTCCAGCCCCTCCGCCAGGTCCTGCTCCTGCCTACGTGAGAGTGGTGGGGGTGGAAAACATGGTGGGGACAAAGATTCCCCCCCCCCCCAATATTTCCATTGCAAGGGCTCCATCCCCTCCCGCTGCCCCTGCTCCGCCCCTCTGAAATGCAGCCCCAGGGTGTCTCTAGGCTTGGGCACACACCCCCAGAAGCTGGCCTAAGGCGCTAGGCAGAGTGCGGCTGCGGGTGGTTCCCAGCTAGCAGCACAGAGGCCTTCAGAAGGTTTTAATTGACAAGTTGCTGTCCCAGGGACTCCCCTGGCTTTAGCCTTGCTGGCATGCCCCGTGCCTGACTTCTGCCTCCCTCCCCCTGCCCCATGCAACACGAGAGAGAAGGCAGAACACCCCCATCTCTAGGTTCGAATGCAACAGAGCCAGGCGTAGCAGGAACAGCAGCTGGCATGGAGGCCATCAGTGTGGGCACACGCCCTCGGATGTGTCCTCTTGCCCCTGGGGAGGTTGCTAGATAGTAGGGAGTGCGCCGAGGGTAATGGGGCCTGATTCCGCACTGGGCTGTGGCAGGTTCCTGGCAGTAGTGCGCCATTGGGATGGAGTGAACTGGCCTGGCCTAGGACCGGAACGCTGCACTGGGGAACCAGGGCCAAGAGAGGTACAAACGGAAGCATTAAGAACCATATGGGAAATTCCACGTTGCCAAGCTAACACGCTGCAGGCAGGACATTACACACTGTGGGAACAGTAGGACCTCAAGGTCTTGAGGAAAAGAGGACTAAGCCATGCTCTGTCGGGGTAAAGCAGCCACGCCTCTCCTGCCAGGCTTGCTGAGTGCCTTCTTGAAAACACCTTGCAGAGCCAAGGGGCTGCATCCCCAGCTGATGCTGCTCCACTGACTTCATGCCTTCTCCGGCAGTCTGCATCAGCTGAGGATGTGGCTCCTGGGACCATGCTGACTGTCTCTGGGCTTGGTGGGCACTGTGGTTTCTCAGCCAGTTGCTGACCATTGCTCTACCATAAGCACGGCTCTGCTAGCAATGGTAGCGGCACTGGGGTGGTCAGGCCACTGGCATCGTAAGCACCAGTTAGAGCTAATGGAAGGCACAAAGATGTTCTCTAGGAATGAGGCCCATGAACAATTGAAATCCATCCATCCTCTCCCAGTTGCACAGAGGAGGGCGGAGATGTTTGGCTGGTGAGTCTTGCCCACATGCTCAGGGTTTAGCTGATCGCCATATTTGGTGTCGGGAAGGAATTTTCCTCCAGGGCAGATTGGCAGAGACCCTGGGGATTTTTCACCTTCCTCTGCAGCGTGGGGCACGGGTCACTTGCACTTTGAAGTCTTTAAACCACAAGCTGAGGACTTCAATAGCTCAGACATAGGTCAGGGGTTTGTTACAGGAGTGGGTGGGTGAGATTCTGTGGCCTGCGTTGTGCAGGTCAGACTAGAAGATCATAATGGTCCCTTCTGACCTTAAAGTCTATGAGTCTATGTTGCTGGACTCGGAGACTCCTTCTTAAATGTGTTCTGCACTTAGACACCAAGTTGCAGGCACCTTGGTGGACATTCCAGGGAGAGGTGTATTATCCCTGTCTAATTTGTCTGGTGGGACCCCCCCCCCCGCCCCTCGAACACCGGCTGCAGTTCTGGGCACCTCACTCCCAGAAGGATGTTGCCAAATCGGAGGAACTTCTGAGCAGAGCAACAAAACCAGGGGTATAGCTACAAAGGTGTGATCCGTGCCAGGGCCCACTAGGTAATGAGGATCTAGCCAGAGCGGCCCCTGGGGAAAGCAGGGCCCACTAGTCCCCCAGGGCCAGGGGGTGGCTGGGATGGTGGCACCTTTGGCTAGGCCAATCCTGGGTGTAAGCAGCCAGAGAGGCTGTGTGGAAAAGGTGTGGGGGTTTGCAGCACCCGCGGATGTATGTGGGGGCAGAGATGCGGCCCTGGTAAAGATGGAGCGCAAGGTCAAAGCATTAGCTGCTTTGCATGGGAAGGGGAGGGGGAGGATGTAAAGGGGGGAAGAGAAGGGGAAAGTTGAGGGCTAGATCAGAGCTGGAGGGGACTAAGGCAGGGAGCTGGCGGAAGGCCCGAGGTGGGGTTGGGGAGATGGATCAGAGAGCTAAAAGGACCTGGAGGAGTGATTGGGTCGGGGCTGGGGGAGCTGAGTTCTCGACTGAAGGAAGCTGGAGCAGGGTTGAGGGAGAGCTGGGGGCTGGATCAGAACTGTAGGGGAAGGAGGGTCGTCGGGGAGCTGGGGATGGGATAGCAGTTGGGGCTGTGGGGTAGCTGGAGAGGAGCTAGGTGTGGGTTGGGGGGCTGGAGAGGAGCTAGGTGGGGCTGGGGGGCTGGAGTGGGGCTGGGGGTGGGGCTGAACTGGGTGGATTTCAGACTCAGAAAGGGAGCCCCTAACTGATTCTTGCCCCAGGGCCCGCTGGTGCCTCGTTTGGCCACTGAACAAAACTGAGCCGGGGCTGGAGGGCGGTGGCTGTGTGGGTAGACGACAAGGCCGGCCCAGCCCCCGGGGAGAGGTGTATCACAGCCGTGTGGCAGGGGAGAGGAAATGGTCACGGGTGTCCACGCTAGGAGGTACGAGCTGTCTGCGAGCAAAGGAGGTTTAGATCCCGGGCAATGGTTCCTTGGCACGTGGTACACCAGGGCTGGTTCAGTGACAGGCCCTGGCTGGCTGCGAGGCGCTGGCTGAGGTGCTGGCCTATGCGACCCAGGAGGTCAGCCTGGATGATCAAAACGGACCCTTTTAGCCTTAAATCGAGGGGGCAGCTCCTCAGTGGGCGTGACCTGCAGCTAGGCCGCTTCCACCAGCTGGGGCTCTGGCCCGATGACTCTAGATTGTAGGACAGCCCCCGCGGATCTGGTCAGGTCACACAGAGACAGTGTGTTCTAGCGGGTCGGTAACAGTGCGGGAGTAGGACCCCTGGATTCTGGGCCTTGCCGGCTAAGCTTTGGTAGGTCACTCCCCCTGTGGCAAACAGGGATACAGCTTTCCTGTGGGACATGCTGTTAGGCTGGACAAAGCGCTGGGGGGACGGGACCAACCCTGGGCCAGCCCCGCTCGGCAGCATATTGATGGGAGCCGAGACCCGGGGACCTGCCACCTCCGACGGTGCAAACCAGGCGCGGTGCAGTCACTTCCCTGCAGGAAGCTGCTCAGGAGGCACCAGTGATGGGCCAGTGGGAGCAGGGACTCTCTGGAATCACTACCTAGTGTGGGGGGTTTTGTCAGCCCCAGTGTGTGGAGAGAGCCGTTACCATAGCAGCGCCCCTGCCAGCAGCTAGCCCGGCGTCTAGCAGAGCAAGAATTGCTGGTAATTAAGAAACCACAATGACTTCCGCTGGGCCGTGAACATGCACCAGAGTGCACATGTCTCGGCTCCTCCGCCACGCTCTGTGCTGAGAGAGGGGAGGGGAAGGAACAGGGCTGCCCCAAAACAGGCCTCCACAGGCAGTCCCACGCTGCCCTGTTCAGCCCGGCTGTGAGGTTTAACTCTGGCACCTCTGCCCGCTACACCCAGCCTTCCCGGAGCACTGATCTCGCAGAGGCATGAGCTCCAGCGAGGAGAACGCCAGCCGGCAAATCCAGCAAACTGCAGCTGCACAGCAGGGAGCTGCTGGCAAGAGCCCAGGTGCCCAGAAGAGTTGGAGAGTGTGTCTGACGTTCCGGTCAGCAGCTCTCCACCCTCTGCGTGTGTCAGTCACAGCTGCTGACTCTTGGGCCTAATAATTCTTTGCGGCTTTCACTCCTCGTAGCCCTGCCGGGCCAGCCCTGCTCTGGGAGAGGGAGCCAAGGCTGGGCAAAATCCAGGCTTGATTCCTTCCTCTACACCTCCGGGCCTCTCCCCTCAAGCACGCCCTGAAAGGAGAGTTCTCCACATTCCCAGATGCTAGAGTTAAGGTTAAGACCAACTCACTGTGTAAAGCTTGACTCTTCTGAGTGCTCTCAAGTTTACAGGGCTACTCAGGTTGCTTTGAAATTCGGGGCGCCTCATGGAGCCCCAAGTTTTGGTCAGTGATCCTAATTTGGGGCCACTTGCCCAAGTGATTTCTGAGATACAGCGTCCACAAAAAACAGCTGTTCTTAAAGTTGACATGTTTTGGCAACTTTTTTTGTGCACAGATAGAGATCAAACCAGGGCTGAGCCTGAGATGGTCGTACCAGTGTCCCAGATGCTTGAGGGCTACCCCAACAGAGAACACGCCACTCACTGGCTCTGGGGGGAAACCAAGTTACAGTGTTATTACAAAAAAAGTTTGGGTCTCCACAGGCAGTTCTGGCTCATGTGCCAATTGGAGGATGCGGAGGATGTGCAGAGAGAGACATTAAGGGAATGTGAGCTCTGCCTTACAGGCCCTGAATAGCTCAAGGGGGACTGTTCTACCTGCTAAACCTGTGTGTTGCTTGCTCATTGTGAGTTCAAATCCCTTACTAATCTAAAATGCAAAAAGCTCACTTACTTACCAGATAGTGGTCAGGGTCACCAGTATGCTTAGATGTTAATAGATGTTTAGCTGCATATGTGCTGCCCCAGCCCTGCACAGACAGCTCACACAGCAGACCTCATGTGAACCCCCCAATGACCACAAGATCTGTTAAGGGACAAAGGCACCCAGCCAGGTTTATTGTTGGCAAAGCACAGTACTAGTATCCCACAGACTCTGCCGGCCCACTAATACATGTATGCCTGTAACAATGGACCAGCTCAGTGAACGGCAGGACTTTCCATTCCTCACTAGGCTAGACAAAGATACTTTCTCTGAAATACATCTTTATACCCCAATACAAACAAGCTAGTACTACCCCTCTGATGTAGTTAGTTATTGCCCCCTGACATGGCGAGTTATCACCCGTCTCCTTGTACATGTTGGTTTGATTAAAACATCTTTATTACGTACTGTCATCCTGACCTTATCTTTAGGAGGGGTCAGCGTGTTCCTGTTATCCTCAGGGACCATCCTTGATCTCAGGATGGTCTGGTTCCACTTGATATTGGGATGTGTTTGCGTGAGAGCTCTGTGCCTAGCACTTCTTAGGAATGTGTGTTTCTGCAATATCAGCCCTGTCCTTGCCAGATTCTGTGAGCAGGTCCAGCCTCATACCAGGCCTCTGATACAAGGGCTTGAGTCTCAGGCTCTCTTCCTACTACAGGATCTAAATTAGCTGTTACCCATCAAAAAAGAGATCTTGGAGTCATTGTGGAGAGTTCTCTAAAAAATCTGCTCAATGTGCAGCGGCAGACAAAAAAGCTACCAATCTGTCGCATCGTATATGTAATGTAACACAACTTCCTACCAACTTTGTATATATATATACCAACTTGCTTGGCAACTCAGGTATTTTCCGTCTGGGTCTAGGAGGGCTGGTCTTTCATGCCTTCGTGTCGCACCAAGTCTTGTGTATAACTTGCAGGCAGTTTGATGTTGGAGCTAGTGCAAATCCTTCTTGTGATGACAGGAGAAGCCTTGCACGTGGCTGTTGTTGGGTGTAGTCTTTTGAGGGTCTATTTTGATCTCCACAGTCAGGTCATTGGCTTGTGTTCCTTCCCTGTCCTGCTGATCAAATCTCAGCGGCGAGCGTGTTGCACCATCCGTCACATCTGTTGATCTCTTGTGTTCATTGTGGGTGTACAGATTTGTGGTTTCAGTGCAATATCTCCTCAGCCAGTGCTGAACTATATGAACGAGGAGTCATCTGTTCAACACATGGAGCTTGCTTCCAAGTGCATGTTTGTCCTGAGGAAATGGTCTGATCCTGACGGGATCTCCCACTTGTAGTACTGGGAGGTCTTCAGCTTGTTAGTCATAGTCAGCTTTGGCCTTTGCATGTCTCTCTCCTTTTGTCTGTTACTCCTTCTAACCCTGCCAGCTATATTAATGCTGGGGCTGTGGGCACCAAGGTACATGTGCCTCTTGACATCAAGCCTTGTGCCAGGCTGCTGCTGATTCCTTCTGTCGGCGTGTTCTTCCGCCAAGGAACGGCTTGCCGTACCCTTCCTTTGTTTGGTGAGTTTTAGCAAGTTTCACTGTCAATTCAGCTTTTCCATGTGCCTATCTGTGGGTGATGCTGTGATGGGACTCAATTCCCATTGCTGGGAAAATTGCACAAACTCACTGCAAGTAAACTGGGTCCGTTGTCTGAAACGACACAGTTTGGGGTCCCATGCTCACTGAAGTGCTTCATTGTTGTATCTGTGATGGTCCCTGTGATAGTTTCTGACAGTTCATCTCATTCCCAGGAGTCTGAACAGCAGTCTACAACAATGAGGTCGTCTGTGTGATTTGCCGTGAAAAGATCCATCCCTACTTTGCTCCAAGCTCTATGGGGAAGTTGTACATTTTCACTGCGTATTTTTGTTGCTTGACCTGCATTTCTCTACCTGTCACAACTGCTCACCAGGTCTCTGATATCCTTGGTCATATTTGGCCAGGATACAGCATCTCTGGCTTTCCCAAGACCGGCTTCGATTATAGAATGACTCTGATGTATTCTTCAGACACCTTCTTGTCAACTGTTGGAAATGGGCCATCCTGATTATCACTACAAACGTTTTTTTTCTCCTGCTGATAATAGCCCACCTTAACTGATTAGTCTCGTTATAGTTGGTATGGCAACACCCATTTTTTCATGTTCTCTGTGTATATATATCTTGTTATTGTATTTTCCACTGCATGCATCCGATGAAGTGGATTTTAGCCCAAGAAATCTTATGCCCAAATAAATTTGTTAGTCTTTAAGGTGCCACAAGTACTCCTGTTCTTTTATGTTCTCAGTGTTATGATTCGACTCCCTTTATATATGATGCTGTCTTGTACACTCATATCATCTCAGTAGTTTGAATATTCTTGAGAGGCAGGTGCAGCTTCTCGCCTGGCGTCTGGCCATCCTGACAGAATGACGGACATGAGCCCTGGTAAATCTGTATAGTTTGTTCTCAGATTCTTTCCAGCTTCTGCCTTGAAACTGGCAGATAACTGTGTCTCTCTGTCTCACATTCTGGTTCAGTGGCTGTAGTTTCCTGTTGCAGGGCTGTTCTGGATAAACAGCCAGCTGCGTCCATCTCAGTCCGTTCCTTGTAGTGTACAGCTAAGCTATAGTTGCAGTTTCAGTAGCATGTGCTGAAGGCGTTCTGGGGCCGCTAGCAGTGGCTTTTAAAAAATGCTCTCTGGTGGTGTAGGGTCACTGTTTACTCAAAAGGTTTTCCATCTGTGAACACACATGGGAATGGTATTGCAAGACATGTCTTTCCAGTGTGGAAGTGTCTTTGGTCCATTGATGATAGTCACCTAAAAACTACGAGCAGTCCCTTTGGTAGGAGTGATGCCCCAAACCTGTCTCACTGGCTTTACGTTGCATGGCTGCCTCTTCACATTTCAGGATGGGAGAGCTGGTCACCAGCTCCTTGAGCTGTGCGATTAAGCACTTCCTGAACGTCCCTAGATGTTACTCTAGATGTGAGCATGTCCTCACGCTGTAACGGCCCCTGCTGGGAAGCTATCTATCCCAGCACTGAGCCGCAGCAAGAGCATTGTTCGCTAAGCTGCAGTCGCATGAGGGGGTGGCACCAATGGGGCTGAGCGTAGGATGTGACCTGCAGGAGCTTTCTTATTGGTCAGGATGTGCGAGAAGGAAGAGCCCAGCTTGACTCTCAGATCCTGGACAGCATTTGCAGGGGCAGCTGTTAGGAAAAATGGCTTTTTACTTGTAAGCTGAGCAGATTTGATCTGGAGACATCGTATATATGGAGCCTTCTGTGGTTCCTCTTTGAGCCTTCAACAATTGCCTCCTCCCCCACTGACAAGTTGTGTGGCTGCTTACAGAGCCTTAGCTGTCACTCAGCTCCCTGGAGGAGAGAGCCAGATTCGCTTACAGGAGCTGGGAATCGAGGGTTCACAGCTCAGTGGGGAAGAAATTGACCCTTTAGTTTTTACAGCTTGATCGATACTTTGCACGCCGTGCATGCACCTTTGAGAGAGTTGCCTTAGCAATCAAATTGCTCTGTGTGAGAGTTTGGATTTGCCCTGTTGCCTGTTTGCTAGATTTCCCCTCTCCCTACAGTTGTGCTGTGCACTACTTGGCTGCCAGCCTCCACTCCAGAAGTGGTTGCATTTCAGTGACACTGCGAGTATAACATTTGGGAAGTGCTTTGAGATCCTCATGTGGAAAGTGCTAAGTAATGTGAACTGAGGGTGCTGGGGAGACTTTCCAGTGCTGACTCTCAGCTTCTGGCTGTTCCCAAGGTGGCTGGGCAGAGCTTTTGGTTGATTCATAACTGCGTTGCTTTGTACGTGTTCAATCTGTCTCAACAGGCACAGAACAAGGTGACGGGGGTTCTGGCTGCTGCGAAGGTGATTGACACTCAGAGTGAGGAGGAGCTGGAAGATTACGTGGTGGAGATAGACATCCTTGCCTGCTGCGATCACCCAAACATTGTCAAGCTGCTGGATGCACTGTACTGGGACAGCAGGCTGTGGGTGAGCTGTGGGGGCAGGCGGGCTGGCCTTACCTCCCAGTGTGGGTGATCTCAGAGCCAGGCGTGCCCCAGGCCACGTTCCCTGGTGAGCCTTAGGATGAAAGCTAGAGGGGGAGGCAAAGCCCTGGAAAGAGCTAACTGACCCCGCCCACAGTCAGCTGCGTGAGCGTTTGAGCAGGAGAACGTTCCCACAGTTCCTTCGCAGGTAACGAAGGAACAGCTACTCCCAGCAACGAGTGGTGTCAGCCTCACTCTTGTTGCTGGCCAAGCACACTTCCTACCTCCATAACTTGTCTCTCGTGTGCCGCTCTGGGCACGCCCTTTCCCAGGCCTCGGCAGGGAACGTTCCCAGCAATGCAGCAGCAAAGCTGAAACTGCCGCTAAAGAGGTAGCAGGTTAGGTGTGGACAGAGAAGGGGAGGAGGGGTGGGCCAGAGCATGTGTGGTGCTTTGCTCAAAAGACCCTTTAAACATCCACAGGGGAGCAGAGAGACCCCGCAAAGGTAACCCCAGGGCATGAGATTTAACGGGAGGTTTAACACAGAATAGATTTTGTTTTTTAATTGGTCAGTTTAGTAAATAATCAGGCTGCTGGAATGAACAGCAGCATGCAGCTCCATGCTCAGGAATCCCCCAGCCTCCCCCTCCCACAGTCTCTGTGCCCAAGAAGCTCCATCGCTCTGCTTCCTCTCAGGGTCACTCTCAGAACTCCTCCCACACACACACCGGCTGCACCCAGTCTCCTAGGCCCTGCATTTGCAATCGTTCTGGTTGGGCTGGAAACTTCTCGCAGGAACCCAGCATCGTCCAACCAAAATGTTTCAGAGAAAGACTTTTCATTCAACATTTCTTATGGGGAAAATGGTGGGTTTGCCACCAGCTCTAGTAGCAATCCAGAGGCAGCAATGAATATTTCTACCAGCCAGCCTCTAAGAAGGGTGGGTGCAGGAATAGGTGAGTGTGTGTGTGTCGGGGGGGGGGGGGGAGGGAATCAGTCTTTTGATGTGACTAAAAGCAGAGATGTAGGAGGGAAGTCTAGGGAAACTTGGCCTTTGCTTGGCCACTGGCACCACAAGGCAATCAGAGCCAAGCAGCAAAGGGGAATGGTTGAGGCTGTGATGGCGATGAAGGAGAGACTAGCAGGTAGGTGAAGCTCTCTGGGTGGGAAGAACAGGGACTCCCCCTGGGTGAAGTATACAAGCCAGCGCCCTCTGCTGACGCTGCCCGCCCCACCCCTGGCATGCTGAGACTGGAAGCTGTGCTGTTAATGTGGCTCTCTGCTCTGACACTCTGCTCTCTCCTCAGATCCTGATTGAGTTTTGCCCAGGAGGAGCAGTGGATGCAGCAATCCTGGGTAAGTAGAGGGTGACCGTATTTCCCTATGCTGAATACGAAACACCTGGGAAAATTACTCGTATTCAAGCGAGTTCAACGGCAATCACTCAGAATTATGCAGGACAAATTAACGTCGAGTTGATTGAGCCTGCGTTAAAAAGAAATACCGCGTAGCTGGATTCTTTTTATTTACCTTCTTATCTTTAAGGCTTTAGGGTTCACACAGGGAGGGATGACAGCCTCCCATCCCCCCTCCACACACACGCGGGTAGAGGTGACACACACACACACCTGTACACCTCTCTCACACAAGGGGGGGGTGACTGACCGACCCGACCCTCCCTGGCACTCTCCACCCTCCATTCCTGGCTGGACCCCCGGGATGGACTCGCCTCTCCCGGTACCTGGGGGGGATGCAGGATCACATGCCCCCCCCACCCGATTTATGCCAGAGTTCACACCAGAACGTGGCCAACAGCAGCCTTTCGGCACTGTGCGGGAGGGAAGGGACTGGAGCTGCTTCCAGTCACTGGGGAGGGGGTGGGGAGGCATGACCTGGCCTGTGTCTTTGCAGAGCTCATCTCTTCCTCCGCCCCCAGCTCCCCTGTGGCTGGAAGCTGCTTGTCCCTTCCTGTCCGCACAGTGTCAAAAGGCAGCTAACACCTCCAGGCTGCTGCTAGCCACCAACATAACCCAGCTGCCACCTGTCCCCCCTGGCTACAGCATGGGCAGGAATGGGTTAAGCCCTAAGGCTGCATTGTGCACCAGGGCCCAGGGGACCAGACTGCAGAGGCTTCAGCGAACCCAGCCAGAGAGGTGGCTCAGCAGGGGAGGGTGCCTGGGGGACGCAGCAGCCCCGTGGTCCCTGGGAGCAGGACCTGGGTTGGGGGGAAAGAGGGATCTAAGCCCCTGCCCTGGGGGCTGCTGTGGAGCCTGCAGGTACAGGGCGTGAACAGGCTGGAAATCGCTTCTCCCCCCTCTCCCCCTCCCGCCACTCCACAGCTTAGCTGCGGGGCGAGGAGGCTTCCCCATGCCAGCGCTGTGCGGGGCTTTGGCACGTACAGGGCTCGGCTCTTCCTGGCTAGCGCCCCGGGCCAGAGGGTCGTGGGATTTCCCAAGGCGCCAGCCCAGCCAGAGGCAGTGGGGGAAGGACGGAGCCTGCCGGCCAGGCTGCTGGTGAGCTGAGCGCTCCGACCAGGGGCTGGTTCTCCGCATGGCGCTGGGGGCAGGATGCGCCCCGCCGAGGGGGATATGGCGGAGCAGCATGGCTAGGGGGGCGAAGGGGCAAAGGAGGGAGAGGACAGTGAGAGGGGGAGCATTGTTCCTGGTATCTTGGACAAAACAGCCCTACCCATTGTTTTGTCAAACCACCTAAGCTTGTACTAGATGGGGCTGTATCTGCACTAGCTGGGCTATATTGACGTAAATCTCTAGGACACTAGCAACAACTGTGCCAAGTTCATGTCCTCGACAGGGAACTTGAGAGCATCTGGTTTAATCCATGGCCTGACTTTGGTTCACAGCCTCTGGTTCCGGCCTCAGCTCTTGTCCCAGGCCCAGTGCTCCAGGCCCTCTCAAGGGGCTGTAGGGAACTTCTAGGGCATGGCAGCAGGGTCCACACAGACACGTAGTACATGGCAGGCCAGCAGAGGGCAGATTTACACCCCAGCTTGCCGCCAACTCAATGTTTGTATAGACAAGCCCCTAAATTCCCTTTCCCCCTCCAGTGTCATATTCATCCCCAGCCATTGACTCCTAGGATTTGTGTCACGAAACCCCAGCCAGGGCGAAAATGCAAGTGTGCTTGGCACTAATTAGAGCTCTTTTCACCCCCAATCTTCCTGCTTCTTACAACATCTCACAACAGCCCTGGAGCACCCTTCCCATTTGACAGATTGGCAACTAAGGCACAGAGACAAGAAGGGCTTGTGGTTAAGGCTGGGACAGCCACATGGGCTCTATGGCTGAAATTCCTGTCTTGCTGCAGGCTCACTGTGACCTTGGGCGAGTTGCGTTGTGCCTCAGTTCCCCTCCCTCCCCCGCCCCCCTCCCCCGTGTCTGGCTGTCTATTGAGAGCGCAGGTTCTTTGGGGCAGGGCCTGGCTTTGGCTCTGTGGCTGTGCAGTGCCCGTAGAATGGGGCCCTGATCCCAGCTGAAGTCCCCATCCCTGGTGAGGTACTACCTTAGTGCCTGTACTAATTGGGCCAACTGTAACCCCAGACCTGAACCTGTCTCTGTGTCTCCCGCCGTGCCCCATGCCCAGAGCACTGTGGGGCTTTAGCTACTACACTGACTCCCCAGGGGTGTCTCTGATTGCAGAGTTGGAGAAGGGTCTGACGGAGGAGCAGATCCAAGTGGCCTGTAAGCAGATCCTGCTGGCCCTGCAGTATCTCCACAGCTGCAAGATCATCCACAGGGATCTGAAGGCTGGGAATGTCTTGCTGACCTTGGAAGGAGATGTCAAGCTGGGTGAGACTGTGGGGAAGAGACGTGGGCGGGCTGAGCGTGGGGTGTGTCGTGTTCAGTAGCAGTACAACACCCGAGTATCCTGCTCTAGGAGGGTGACTGGCTGGAGTGCAGGGAGCTGCCTGCGCCATCTTTCCCCAGTGCTTCTGAAATATACAGGCAATAGGTTCAGTTCCTGTTCTCCTCACAGTAAGTGCATGAGGTTGGTCAGCCTTAACTTGTGTTTGGTGTAAACCCATTGGGGTGTGTGATGCAGCCTGCGCTCTTCCACTCTGGAACTTTTTGGCAGGTGTTCTGGCCCATCGAGAGAAAAGTGGGGTCCTGGCCCATTACGTTTGCTGCCCCAGCCTCGCCCATTTCACTTCATTTACACAGACATTACAAATGTTTTGGGGTGCCCCCTGAGCTCAGGACCCCAGTACAATGGTTCCTCCTCCTCCATCAGCCATTGGTGTTTCAGCTATTAACCTGGTCATTATGAGCAGCAGCCCAAGGGGAGGGGGGAAGAGGGGAGTGGATTCTGTGTCCACTGTAAGGAGGTTTGCAAGGCTGGTTTAATAGCACAGCCCAAATATTCAGGAGGGAGGAGATCTTCATAGGCGATGAGGGGAATCTAGACACAGCTCTGGGCAGGAACCCAATTGCTGCTGACCATCTCTGCCTGTACATGTTGCTTTGTAAGCGTGGTGCTGGGGTGGGGGAGAGACAGAAAATTAGGCCTGATTGCCCTCAATAGTTTTGCCAAAGGAGCTGTATCGGTTAGGAGTGTGAAAAAATCCACTCCCAACCAACATAGCTGTGCCAGCAAAAGCCCCAATGTAGACACAGTTATGCTGGCAAAACTGTCCTTTTGCCAGCTGGCATAGCCTATTTCCTTTGGGGAACTGGTATAAGCTATGCCAGCAAAAGGACTCTTGCTGGCACAGAGGGGTTGCCAGCGTAGCTTTCCTGGTAGAGGCTCCTCTCTAGGGTAGACAAGGCCTTAGTGTAACTAGAAGAAGTTAAGAGCCTTCGGGTTCTACTGTATGACGCATTCCACTGAATTATCAGCAGGCGATATAGGACACAGCCAGCCAGGTGCACCGTATTCCCAGAGTGGCTGTAGCAGGAGTGTGCGCGAACACAGGGTCACACTCTTGCTGGGCCGCATGCTCGGCTGACGTAACTCCACCGGCAGCAGTGAAGTGACTGAAGTCAGCAGAGTCGTGCCATGCCCCTGTGTTATGGAGTTACGCCCACAGAGAGTTCGGCCCTGGAGACAGTAAAACTGCCCACGCTTAGTCATTGATCGTCTTGTCTTCTCTTTATGACGTAGCTGATTTTGGAGTCTCTGCCAAAAACGCCCAAACCCTGCAGCGACGGGCATCCTTCCTTGGGACACCATATTGGTATGTGCAGGCACTGCCTGGGAACAGCAGGGCATTGTGGGTAATGGACTTGGGAACAAAGTTGTTTTCTACTGGCCTTTGGAGCCTGTGGACACGGTGGCAGATCGGAAATGTTCTGTTCTGTCCCTCCGGCTGTAGGCTGAGCTCCAGGGACTTGAAAGAGGGGACACTGGTTTCCATTGACATAATTTCAGCAAAAAGTGGCTTTTTGTTGAAAAGGAAAATGTAGCAGAAAAAAGGGTTCTGGATGAAAAATCAGCAGCTGAAAACATTTTGGTAACAATTGTTGGCTTTCGGTAAAAACTTGCTTGTTAATTTTGAAAAACGCTTTTTAAAAAAACTTTAACTGGTTTTCAGAAAACAATTTTTGTCTGTTTCTGAGTCTGGCTTTTCCTTGAAAAATGTGAAAAGTTTCACGGGCAATGTTGACAAAACAGAAACAGCGATTTTCCCCCCATAATAAATTGACCAGCTCTGGCAGGTGCAGGATGTGGTGAATTCTGGCTGCCCGAAGAGATTGGGATAGCATCTGCAGCCTTGGGGTGAGCTCAGAACGAGCATGGCTTGTGGCCCTGAGCACGGAAATGGGGCACCCCGCAAGGAACCACCTCACCTTGGCAGATGCCCCTGTCCTCACTCTCCTCACTTTAGGAGACAGACCCCTGGCACCCACTCATGGCACAGGTACTGTCCCCTAGCTGGGCAGGGCTGGGTGGGATCCATGCAGAACACATCCTCATTTCTGTGCCACTCTCAAGACAGTCTGACATTCTCGTTGTTTGCTGCTCTAATGGGGCTGGTGACAGCAAATGCTCAGGGAGATGCTGATGGGGAAACCCACATGTGCACCAGGGCAGAGGTCATTGTGAGCTCATCTCTCTCCCTGGGCGCAGGATGGCTCCAGAAGTGGTGCAGTGTGAGACCTCAAAGGAGAACCCCTATAACTACAAGGCTGACATCTGGTCCCTGGGGATCACCCTGATCGAGATGGCCGAGATGGAGCCCCCCTACCACGAGCTGAACCCCATGAGAGTGCTGCTGAAAATCTCCAAGTCCCAGCCACCCACCTTGCGCTGTCCCAAGAGATGGTGAGTACATTGACCAAGGAACCCCGACACATGTAGTGCTGGGAACCCACCTCCAGGGTCACGACAGTGATTTACAAGGGTGCTCACCTCCAGCGATTCCCAAACTGCATAGACATGCAGCACCTCTGGGTGGGCACCAGCATGCAAGTGGGACGAAGGAAAAGGTTGACCACCAATACTGGCGTGAACCTTGACTCTTACTAAAAATGCCTGGAGGCTTTTGCTGTCCATTCACAACAGTCAGGGCTCCGTTCACAAGGCCCTTAAATAGCAGGGGATCCAGCTGTCCACCTGGGAAGGACAAATGGCTGAGCCCCCCGTCTGGAGCTTTGAACCCATAGCTCCAGGGAGCAGAAGTATGGCAAACCACAGCCTGGGGCTTGGTACAGCATTGCTGGGGCATAGAGCCAAAACAAGTGCAAGGGATGTGGCCAAGGTCATGCAGTGAATCAGTGGCAGAGCTGGGACTAGACCCTAGGAGTTCCAGCTTCCGGGCCACTTCTTAGCCACAAGCTGGGCCTTCTACCCACCACCTGTCTAGGCTTAAAGGGGGGTCCTGGGCCGGGAGCACAGAGCTAGAAGCAGAGCTCAGGGGCTGAGCAGCACGGAGGAGTTTTCGCCTCTTCAATCCATCGCTGTGTCCTGCAGGTCTGAGGAGTTTAAAGACTTTCTGAGAAAATCGCTGGAGAGGAATCCAGAGGTCCGGTGGTCAGCCAGCCAGCTCCTGCAGGTGGGACATCCCCCCGCGGCCACGTCCTCACCGGGCAGGGGCAGGGACAGGGACTGGGGGGGGGGGCAGGGGAGGGGACTTTCCCGTGTTACCTTGTGCGCTCTTGTGCCCCAGAACCCCTCACTTCCCTCAGCAGCGAAACTCAGGTTCCCGCCTGCACGTGCGGAGCTCCCACCGAGAGGTGCAGGCAGGACGGCTGGGCGCCGGCCCCCCAGCCTGGCACCCAGAGACTGTCTCTGTGGAGATCTGCACCTTACGGGTCCCTTGCTTCCCCTCAGCACCCCTTCGTGGCAGAGGTGACGGAGAAGCGGCCCCTGCGGGAGCTGATCGCAGAGGCCAGGGCAGAGGTGATGGAAGAGGTGGAAGAGGAGGAGGAGGAGGAAGGACATGTCTCATCAGTAAGCAGCAACCAAAGCTCATTGTCGTTTCCTAGAGGCCAGGCTGGCTCCCCCGAGGGGGGCCGCGCAGGAAGGGGAACATGTGGCCTGGGGCATGAGGCCGCCTGCCCCTCAAACAACCCCTGCTGGGCCTGGCGTGACATTGAAGTGGGGGCGGGGCCAGGCATGCTGGGGGGGTAATGGTGGGTGGGGCCAGGCATGTTGGGGGGGCGATGGTGGGTGGGGCCAGGCATGCTGGGGGGGGCAATAGCGGGGGTGGGGCCAGGCATGCTGGAGGGGCGACGGTGGGTGGGGCCAGGCATGCTGAGGGGGGAGAGTGGGCGGGACCTGGCATGCTGGAGGGGGCGATGGTGGGTGGGAACGGATATGCTGAGGGGGGAGAGTGGGCGGGGCCTGGCGTGCTGAGGGGGACAGTGGCCAGGACCGGGCGTGCTGTGGGGGAGAGTGGGCAGGACCGGGCGTGCTGGGAGTGGGAGTGGGCAGGATTGGGTATGCGGGGGGGGGCGAAAGCAGGCGGGGGGTTGGGCCTCAGCTCTCCCTGTGCTTGACTGTTATCTGCTTCAGCAGGGGGAACGTTCCATAGGCTGCGCTGCATGGACAGTGCTCAGGCGTTTCCTGCCTCCCTGCCTGGCCATTCTGGATCAGGTGACGCTCTGAGCCAGGTCCTTGGTGGTGTCAGCTGGAACAGCTCCATTGATTTCATTGGCACCAGCTGGGGATCTGCCCCCAGGGCTCCTCCGGGTTAGACAAGGGTGGGTTTCATAAGGTCGCCGTTTAGATTTGGGTGTTCGACAAGAGGCTGCAGCTATCGCTAAACCTTTCTCCTCCTCTTGATCCAACAGCCACACCATGACCACAAAGGCTCCTTCTACAAGGCCTCCACCAGCAGCCACCACGAGCAGGAAACACCGCCCCAGCCCAGTCAGAGCCTGGACGGGAGGGAAGTGCAATCAGGAGCGGGCAGGGAGATGGACATGATGGCTCAGCCAGCCAGCCAGCCTGTCCTGCCAGCAGAGGAGAGCAAACGGGAAGAGCAAACGGGGTCGCCAAAGAATCAGACGGGGAGCCCTCTCCCTGCTGGCCAGCCTGAGCTCCAAGGACCTGGGGTCAACACCAGTGTCCAGGGGGACTCCGTCCCCTATGGTCCCCAGATGAGGGCAAAAAAAACATCCGACTTCCTGAAACAAATGAGGCGAAAGTCCGCGCCCATGTTTGCGGCTTCCCGGGAGCTGCGCGGCTCCATGAGGCTCCCCTCCCGGAGGCCCTCCGACGTCCTGAAGCTGATGAGACGCAAGTCGTTCTTTGGTGGATTGAAGTCACAAGAAAATGCCAGGGAACAAGGTGGGATCAATGGAGAGCCAGTGACGCAAACAGCCAGTGGGAAAGATCAGGGCGAGGAGCAGTTACCTTCATGTCCTGAGCCTCAGTCATGTGTGGGGCTGCCAGGCACGCTGGAGGAGACAGCGCCAGATCCCTTCCGAGCAGCAGCACTCGAACCAGAAGCAGAGAACGACTTTAAAGGGAACCATGAAAAGGAGACCAGCCCTCTAGAGAGCCCAGCCCAAGCAAGAGAACTTTGTACTGGGCCAAATCATTTAGCACCATCTAAAGATCCAACGGAAGGGCAAGAGGTGGAAACAGAAGAAGTAGAAACTGCTGATGATCAGGCCAAGCCTGTATTGGAAGAAACTCAGGCAGATTTTGAACTCCCTGACTCAAACATAACAGACAGAGTTCCCTCCACAGAAGCAGAAAGTCAACAGGCAGCTGTGGGCCTGGAGGACAGAACCCAGACATGCCCCACTTTGCTCTCAGTGAGTAACATGGAAAACCTATCAAATAGCGATTCTACCAGTAATTTATTGGCTCTGCAGGAATGCACAGGAGCAACTAAGTGGGACTTGTCTGAAGGCTCAGCTGGGATGGGAGAAGGGCAGACCGTGGATGAGACTCCTCCCTCCAGTTCCAGGAAATGGAGGATTCAGGGTGAAAGGACAGAGGAAATACGAAGTCTAGCCAAGAAACATTACCTGGATTGTGCATCTGTGAGCAGCCCTCTTGCAAACCTGGATGTGAGCGAGGGTACACGACTATTAGCAGCTCTAGACCTTTGTCAGACTAGTACTAAAGTTCTGAGCATCAAAGAATCCTTGAGACAGCTCCAGCCCAAAGGTGCTGGAGTGTGTCTAGATAAGGAAGTGAGAGGGGTTAGATTACAGACTGAAAATTACTCAAATGCAGCAGAAGCACAAGAAGGTGGAAGCCCAGAGACTTCTGGGGAGCTAGCAGAGCAGACACACTGTGAAACTGGGAATGAAAGACTCCCCAAGGAATTAGAGCAGAGTGGTGAGAATTGGCAGCAGGCAGAAACCTTCTCAGCGAAGAATGAAGCAGAAGGAGACATGGAGAACGCAGATGAAAACACAAAGGTGGGATCAGCAACCCTAGAAGAGCTGTGTTGTATGGGAGAGATTGCAGTGACTGAGAATGGAGAGAACAATACAGCGGTCGCTAGCTCTGCTAAGGAGACAGTGGTTCCAGCCAACGAGGAAACAGGGAAGAATGAGGAAGAAACTATAGACAACAATATAAGGGGTCATTTAAATGAAGATCAACATTCAGGGGTGGACACCTCCCCCAAGGAGATCATGGAGCCAGCGCATGAGGAGTCAGAAGGAGATATTGTAAACAAGATTGTAGAGGAGCATTTAAAGGGAGACCAAAATTCAGTGGTGGACACATCCAGTCCGGAGATACTGGTACCAGCAAGAGAGGAAGCCCAGGAAGGCAGCATAGAAAATATAACACTCGGTCATTTGAATTTAGAGGATCAAAACCCAGTGGTGGATACCTCCCCCAAGGAGAACCTAGTGCCAGCTCAGGCACACACAGGGGAGAAAGTGGAAGACACTGCAGACAGCCCTAGGGGTGACCCGTTAAATGTTGTTGAGGACAAAGACCATGAAGCTAGGGGAGATGGAAATGGTAGAGAAACAGAGAAGGAAGAGAGACACCCACCCAGAGAAGGTCTGGCAGAGGCTGTTCTGTGTCCAGAAGGGGCCTTGCGGGATGGAACTGGAAGAGAAGAGAGAAGTGCCCCCCTGGGGAACGGAGCAGGGCTAGAGCCCCAGGGGGAACCTATTGGGCACCCAAAGGTAAGGAAGAGCGTGAGCTTTGCTGAGGCACCCCTGGGATGCCCCGCCTCCCTGAAACAGGCAGCTAATGGAGGAGCAATGAGAGATGGAAAAGATCCCAGTGGTGAGGGAGATTCGACCTTAAACGATGGTTTAATACACAATCAAGAAGAGACGCCGACTTCACCAGGCAATACAGAGTCTGACACAGACCACCACTTTCCTTCGGCAAGGCTGCAGACCCCACGCTGCGCGCAAGACATCACACAGGTAGGCTGGCACGACACGTGAGACTAGAATGCTTTGAATGGGGGGTGAGATGCCAGGGTCTGGGGCGTGGGGCCTTTCGTCTCTAGGGCTTTCTCTGGGCCTGGCTGGGAGGCTCTTAGTCCTGTAGCCATACCTAAAAAACCCTCCTACCCACCTGGCCCCACACAGACCGGCTCCCTGGAATGGAGAATAACTGATCTGACTGAATCCTGGAGGGAGGTCCCTTTAGATCAGGGCTGAGGCAGAGCCATGGGGAAAGGGGAAGATACTTTTGTTGCCAGGCCTACAAACAGGACTTCATCTTTCCCGGCTCTCCCCCTGACAACTCTGAGGAGCGCCAACTCCATTTTGAGCCCCGAGGCTGTATACAATCCATGCTTTATGGATGGGCCGTGCGGCTGGTGCAGGCAGGCAGTGCAGAATGGACCAGGAGCATAGTGCTGTATGGTTTGTCTCACATTCATGGTTAACTGCTACTTTGTCTGGAGAATGTAACAAACCAGAGAAACCACAGACTGTTTCAAGCAGAAACAGATTAAACTGCTAGCACCGAATCCTGCCGCCTTTTTCTCTGTCTGTGCTCTGTGGGACAGATCCTCAGCTGCTGTCGTGCGATGAAGGGCCAAGGACAATTTACACCGGCTGAGGATCTGTTCCAGCATCTGTGGTTGGCTTCACTTGGGGCTTTGCCTGAGCAAGGGCTGAGCATGGACTTGGGGAATTAGCCCAGTGACCAGTGACCCAGTTGGAGTGAGGCCCTCCAGATCTGGTCCATAAGAAAATGACAATTATGCAAATACATTATCCAGGGAACTGGTGTGTTGGGGTCTCTGGTGCCAGGCTCTGCACTGGTGGTTTGTCATGGTAGCTGTTAATATACAGCTGTTCCTCACCCCGTGCCAGCTGTGAGGAACAAGGCCTGCTCAGAGCAGGATAGTCTCACTAAGGTTTGGTCCAGGTTCCCTTTTCCTGTGCCAGAAGATGTCAGTTCCACCCTTTCTGGGCAGAGGTCCTGTCCTGATGCCCATTTTCTAGGCCCTTCTGAAAATAGTCAGCAACATCCACACACGTGCCGATTGCTCTGTTTGCCAACCAGACACTTTAACTGATCTCCCCGCTACAATTCGTTGCTCCTTGCTTTCATGCTTGGTCCTATTCAGAGTGAATAGGCAAACCTTCCGGAGGGCCAAACCCTGACGTCCTTACAGAGCAGGAGTAGGAGCGGAGGCTATCACAGCTACAGAGGCAGCAGTAGTAGTGACCCAAGAAATGGAAGAGACAATGAAGATGACTGGATGGGGAAGCTGCGGGATGTACATTATCCTGGAGCAGGTACCAGAAAAGAGCTTTGTTTGTGTGAAGTGCTGCTGATAGATGGGATGGAAGAGAAGATCCAAGGTTTGGAGATGCAGGTAGAAACTATGGTTGAATTTTCAAAGGGGATTTGAATGGATGAAGAAGGGAAGGCAAGAGGAAGGAGGCTGAAGGGAAAACTCAAGACTTGGAGATGCAAGCTGGACTGGAGAACTGTGAGGGTAAAAGGGCCAGTGGAAGCATGTGACTATGAGAACAAGCCGAGGAAACAACTGGTGAGTGAAGGAGAAATAGAGCTGAGGAAGAGGTTTGCTGAGTTGGAAAGTGAAGGGGCATGGCAGAGAGGGTGAGAGGGCCAGGAAGAAGAGAAGAGCAGCTAGTCTTACAAGAAGAGGGGAAAAGTCAATGGAGATAGCTGGATTTCTGAGCCCCAGGAGAACAGAGGATGATTTGCAGAACATTGCAAGTGAGAACAAAGGACAAAAGGCAGCCTGAAAGAACAGAAGGCTGGAGAATCTCACCAACACCAGGAAGAGGAAGGTCTATTCAATTGGGGACTCCCTACTAAGAAGAACAGACAGGCCTGTCACCAGAGTTGATCCAGAGAACAGAAGGGTGCACTGTCTGACAGGAGCTAAGATACAGGATGTGGACCTGAGGCCAAAGAGGATCCTAATGTGAACAGGAAAGAATCCACTGACTGTCCTTCATGTGGGAACAAATGACACAGACACTTAAGGAAATGGAGGCTTAGGTGATCTTCAGTGGGATTGTACCTGTCCCCAGAAGAGGAGAGTGAAGGTGAGACAAGATGTTGATCAACAGATGCTCAGACATCTGGAGGGCTTTGGGATGTTTGACTGCTGGGAGGCATTCACTGACAGAGGACTGTTCTCCTGGGATGGACTCCACCTGAGTAGGGAGGAAAATAGACTTCTGGGATGGAGGTTGACACAACTGATTAAAAGAGCTTTAAACTAGGAATTTGGGGGAGATGGTTGGGAGATGCTCATGTAATCTCAACACCTGATTCTAATATTGAGCGGGAGGAAAATCAAGTAAGAGGATACAGCAATGGAGAAAGGAACAACAGAGGGCAAGAGAGTGGACATCAAGAGGAAAGACAGTGTTGATATCAATGGCACTAAATCTGGTAGGTGATATTGGCGATGATCTGGTGAGGAATTTGGACGAAGCTGAGCAGAAACAACTCAGATAACTGTACACCAATGCAAGGAGCCTGTGTAACAAAATGGAGGAAGTCGAGCTACTGGTGCAGGAAGATTAAACCAGACGTGAGCGGGATAACAGAAACATGGTGGGATAGTAGTCATGAGTGGAGCACAGGTATTGAAGGGTACCTGCTATTCAGGAAAGACAGAAATAAAGGTAGAGGCGGTGGAGTAGCATTGTATATTAATGACAAGGTAGACTATAAAGAAATTAGAAGTGATGAAATGGATAAAACAGAATCTGTTTAGGTAAAAACACTTTGGGGAAAAGAGGTACCAGAGGCTCCACTGGGATAATGCTTGGGGTATGCTACAGACTGCCAGGATCCAATCTGGATATGGATAGAAATCGCTT
Organism: Terrapene triunguis; assembly: GCF_002925995.2. Taxonomy (NCBI): domain Eukaryota; kingdom Metazoa; phylum Chordata; order Testudines; family Emydidae; genus Terrapene; species Terrapene triunguis. Next base: position 2,344,620 of record NW_020664402.1, read on the forward strand.
TTATTTTTAATGAAATACATACTACTGGGAATTGTGTGATTATGGGAGACTTTAACTTCCCAGATATAGATTGGAGGAGAAGTGCTGCTAATAACAGTAGGGCCTAGGTTTTCCTGGATGTGACAGCTGACAGATTCTTCACCCAATAATCACCGAACCTACAAGAGGCGATGCCATTTTAAATTTGATATTGGTGAGTAGTGAGGACCTCACTGAAGAGTTGGTTGTAGGGGACAACCTTGGTTAGAGTGATCATGAGCAAATTCAGTTTAAACTAAATGGCAGGATAAACACAAATCGATCTGCAACTAGGGGCCTTGATTTCCAAAGGGCAAATTTGAAAACATGAAGGGAATTAGTTAGAGAAGCGGGCTGGACTGAAGAACTCAAGGATCTGAATGTGGAGGAGGCGTGGAATTACTTTAAGTCCAAGTTGCAGAAGCTATCTGAAGCCTGCATCCCAAGCAAGGGGAAACAATTCGCAGCGAAGGGTTACAGACCAAGCTGGCTGAACAAGCATCTCAAACAGGCGATTGAGAGAAAGCAGAGAGCCTACAAGGAATGGAAGAAAGGATGGATCAGCAAGGAAAGCTACCGCTCAGAGGTCAGAAACTGTAGGGGTGAAGTGAGAACTGCCAAGAGCCAAGCAGAGTTGGACCTAGCAAAGGGAATTAAAACCAATAGTGAAAGGTTCTATAGCCATATAAATAAAAAGAAAACAAGGAAAGAAGAAGTGGGACCGCTAAGCACTGAGGATGGGGTGGAGATTAAAGATAATCTAGGCCGGGACACAAGACCTACACAAATACTTTGCCTCAGTTTTTAATAAGGATAATGAGGATCTTAGGGGTAGTGGCAGGGTAGCTAATGGAAATGAGGATATGGAAGTAGAAATTACCACATGCAAGGTAGAAGTCAAACTCAAACAGCTTAACAGGATCAAATTGGGGGTCCCGGATAATCTCCATCCAAGAATATTAAAGGAACCAGCACATGAAATTGCAAGCCCAATAGCAAGGATTTTTAATGAACCTGTAGACTCGGGAGGTCGTACTCTATGACTGGAGAATGGCTAATATAGTGCCTATTTTTAAGAAAGGGGGGGAAAGTATTCCAGAAAACTATAAACCTGTTAGTTTGACCTCAGTTGCCTGCAAGGTCTTAGAACAAATTTTGAAAGAGAAAGCAAGTAGTTAAGGACACAAGGGTAAATGGTAATTGGGATAAAATACAACATGGTTTTACAAAAGGTAGAGAGTTCCAGACCAACCTGATCTCCTTCTTTTGAGATAGTAACTGATTTTTTAGCCAAAGGAAATGCAGTAGATCTAATCTGTCTGGATTTCAGTAAGGCATGTGATACAGTTCCACATGGGAAATTATTAGTTAAATTGGAGAAGATGGGGATTAATACAAGAGCTGAAAGGTGGGTAAGGAACTGTTTAAAGGGGAGACTACAGTGGGTCATGCTGAAAGGTGAACTGTCAGGCTTGAGGGAGGTTCCTCAGGGATTGGTCTTGAGGCCAATCTTATTTAACATTTTCATTCATGAATTTAGCACAAAAAGTGGGAGTGTGCTAATAAAATTTGTGGCTGACACAAAGTTGGGAGGTATTGCCAATCCAGAAGAGGACCGGAATATCATACAAGAAGATCTGGATGATCAAGAAAACTGACGTAATAGAAATGGATGAAATTTAATAGTGCACAGTGAAAGGGCCATGCACTTAGGGACTAACAACAAGAATTTTTGCTATAAACTGGGGACGTATCAGTTGGAAGTGACAGAAGAGAAAGACCTGGGCCTATTGGTCGATCACAGGATGACTATGAGTCGCCAATGTGATGTGGTTATGAGAGAGACTAATTCAATCCTAGGTTGCATCAGGTGAGGTATTTCCTGTAGAGACAGGGAAGTGTTAGTACTGTTATACAAGGCACTGGTGAGACCTCATCTGGAATATCGTGTGCAATTCTGGTCTCCCATGTTTAAGAAAGATGAATTCAAACTGGAACAGGTACAGAGAAGGGCTACTAGGATGATCTGAGGAACGAAAAACCTATCTTATGAGAGGGGACTCAAAGAGCTTGGTTTGTTCAGCCTAACCAAATGTAGGCTGAGGGATAAATACATCCGAGGGATAAATACCAGTGCGGGAGAGGTGTTATTTAAGTTAAGGGCCAATGTTGGCACAAGAACAAATGGCTATAAAGTGGCCATCAACAAGTTTAGGCTTGAAATTAGATGAAGGTTTCTAACCATCAGAGGAGTGAAGTTCTGGAACAGCAGTTCTGGGGAGCAGTGCGGGGCAAAAAACCTAACTGGCTTCAAGACTGAGCTTGATAAGTGTATGGAGGGGATGGGATGGTGTTACTGCCTACAATGGCATGTAGCCAATCTGCAACATTTAGCAGCAAATATCTCCAAAGGCTGGAGATGGGACACTAAATGAGGAGGCTCTGAGTTACTACAGAGAATTCTTTTCCAGGTATCTGCTGGGTTGATCTTGCCCACATGTTCAGGGTCTAACTGGTCGCAATATTTGGGGTCAGTAAGGAATTTTCCTTCAAGTCAGATTGGCAGAGACCCTGGAGTTTTTTCACCTTCCTCTGCAGCGTGGAGCACTGGTCACTTGCAGGTTTAAACTAGTGTAAATGGTGAATTCTCTGTACCTTGAAGCCTGTAAAGTGTGATTTGAGGACGTCAGTAACTCAGCCAGAGGTGAGGGGTCTATTACAGGGGTGGGCGGGCGAGGTTCTGTGGCCTGTGACGTGCAGGAGGTCAGACTAGACTAGATGATCACGATGGCCCCTTCTGGCCTTAAAGTCTATGAATCTGAGTTTTTACTCAGTCCTTGCTCAGGCTGTGATTTGGCTTCGCTGGGAGTTCCCCTGAGTAAGAACAGAGCATCTCCCTGGTCTGAGTGATACATAAGCAAGTGGAATTATGTGGTGGAGGTTCAAGCTGCCTCCACATCAGCTGTTTTGTTGGGTTTGTCTCTTTGAATGAGTGGATTCTAGGCTTGTTGTGAACATAACCCCCTGTTTCTGGTCTCAGGAGGCTGTCTCCCTAAGAAGAACAGTGAAGAAAACCAGGAAGTTTGTTGTGGATGGGAAGGAGGTCAGCGTGACAACCTCAAAGACCATCAGTGAGGTGGATACAAAGGGCGAGAAGATGCGCTCGGCTCGGTAAGGGGCACTTGGCCGACTGGGAGGGGATATAGCCGAATGATGACAGCAGGGGCTCTCAGGGTGAGGGCTGAGAGCATCCTGCCCTTCCCATATTGTTAAATAGGAGATGGGAAGGGAAAGTCATGATGCAGAAAAGGGAACATCACCTGGCAGGGTGAGAAGCACGGGGGTTAGAGCATGAGAGGGGAGGGTTAGATTCTGCTCACAGCTCTGCCACTGACTGGCTGAGCAAGTCACCTTCTGTTTTAGAGCGCCCCCATCTGGCAACAGTGTGTGCTGGTGTGTGGTCTCAGAGGGATGTCTGCAGACAGTGTGTGCTGGCATGTGGGAGGCTGCCTGCAGACAGCGCGCGTTGGGTCTGGGAGGGACGTCTCTGTACAAATGTTGGACATTGTTGTTGTGGGCAGTAGCTCATCTTAAGTAAAGGAGAGTGTGTGCAGGAACGTTTCTAATCCCCATGCATGTTCGCAGTTATTGCATCCCAGTTACTGAGGACGCTGGTGTTACTCCAGGAATGAATTTGGCCTAAAGGTTTCAAACCTTTTTCTATAGCCACATTTACACTCAGGGTGGCAGCTGCCCTGCCAATCTGCGGCTCCAGTGGGAAGAGGCAGGAAACCGTCCAAACATAGGGGATTTCTATATCTGCACAGGGCTAGATTCTCTAGTGGCGCCACTCCATTGAAGTCAGTGGAGTTTGCAAACTTGTGGTAAAACTCAAGAGCAGGCTTCCCTGTGAAATTGTCAGTGTGGCTAGAGCCAGAGCTGGGCCAGTCTCACCTCAGGAGACAAATAAAAAACCGTTTGGGGTCGAGTTTGGTTCTGAAAATGGCTGAAGTTTCAGGAGGTTGCTTATTGCTTGCCAATGCATCTCCCCACCATTGCCCTGTCTGGGGGTCTGTCTCCCGGTCGCCAGGCGCCAGGAGCTGCATGAACTCCGCCTTCTCCAGAAGGAAGAGCAGCGAGCCCAGAGCCAGCTGGAGCAGAAGCTCCATCAGCAGCGGGAGCAGATGTTCCGCCACATTGAGCAGGAAATGACGGTAACCATCTTAGCGGCTGTCAGCCGGGCCCTGCGAGTGGCGCTGCCAGGCTGGACAGGCCCACGGCCCCTGGGGCAGGGTGCGACTGCTCTCATCTCCATGGCGTAGTCGTATGCCGTTCAGAACTTGGGGAGCTTGGGGCACTTGGGGGAGGGATAGCGCAGTGGTTTGAGCATTGGCCTGCTAAACCCAGGGTTGAGAGTTCAATTCTTGAGGGGGCCATTTAGGGATCTGGGGCAAAATCCGTCTGGGGATTGGTCCTGCTTTGAGCAGGGGTTGGGACTAGATGACCTCCTGAGGTCCCTTCCAACCCTGATAGTCTACAATTCTATGAACTGAAAATCATCACAGGTCTCAATCCCTCCTATTCCCAGCTCCCAATCCAGCACCGCTCCAGATGGGACATGCTTAGGGTGACCATATTTCCTAAAGGGAAAACAGGACAGTGCATGGGGCTAGCCCAAGGTCCCCTCCCCCTGGTGCAGGGCTAGCCTGAGCTGCTCACCCAAGCCTCCCTCCCCATGCGGGGCTGGTGTCGCTGCTCACCTGAGTCCCTGGCCCGAGCCCTGCCCCCCTTCCCTGCACTGCTCACTCGAGCCCTGCTTGTCCCCCACCTGAGCTCTGCCTTCCCGCTGTGCGGGGCTGGCATCACCCTTCCTCTGCACCCCACTTTTTTGATGAAGGTGGGTATTTGTCCTGTTTGCTCTTGTTTGATCCAGTTGGCAAGAGCAAACGTGACAAATGCCCCCTTTTGCCACAAACGTCGGGCTGGCCAGCACAGGGCTTAAAAAAGGGACTGTCCTGGCCAAAACGGGACGTATGATCACCCTAGACATGCTTCGTGACAGCTGCCTGAGGCCTAGGCCCCAGCTTTCAAAGCCGTCCGGGGTTGGAGGGGCCTTCATTTCTCGGTGTCTGGCTTGAGATGCCCTGAATCTGATTTCCAGAAGGGCTGAGGGTCACTGAAGTCCTTTGGCGCTGCAGGCACTCAGCCCACCTGCAAATCAGGATCCCAGCAGTGTCCCAAGCTGGGCACACAAATCAGTGGCCACGTCTGAGAATGTGAGCCGTGGCTGGTGCTGTCTGTTGTTTGTTCACATGCTGTCACTGATTGGGGGCTTGTTTCCACATCTCCAGACACTTCCTAGGTCACGTCCCGTGTTCTGTGGCTGTAAGCAGCCAGGACTGGGGCTCCTAGGCACTGTGGTGAGACAAATAAACCATCATTTTCAGTGGGCTCTGCCCACATCCGCCCTTCCCGAGCTCCCGGCGCAGGGCCTGTGCTCTGCACAGAGCTCAGCATCCCGCTGGAGACGTGCACTGGCTCGTGTCCCCCGTGTTGGGTGGCTGCACTTCCCAGCGCCTCGAGGGACACCCAGTGCGGCAGGAGCCCAGAGGTGTGGAGCCAGGCGCTTGCCTAGGAACTGCAATCCCTGCAGTTCAGAGAGGCCGACGCTGTCTGGGGCTCGGCCCCTCTTGTGTCCCCCGATATTATTTGATTCGGTGAGTGGGAGGAACACGCATGTAAGCTCCCTGCTCTGCACACGCACAGAGTAAGAAGCAGTATTATGACCATGAGGTGGAGAGCCTGGAGCGGCACCATCGGCAGGCCCGGGAGCGCCAGGAGCACGAGTTCACCACCAGGCTACGCGATGAGGCCAAGCGGCTGAAAGCCCTGCAGGAGAAGGACTATGGCAAGAAGCTGTCGGCCTTCAGGGGCAACAGGCGAGAGGTACCCCACGCGCGGAGACCCAGACCACAGAACCTACTGCCCCCGTGCCAGTGGGACCTTGATCTCCCCCCCACCCCTCGCCAACGGGAACTAGGGATCCTCCCCTCCCCTCCCCCGAGCCAATGGGAACTAGGGATCCTCCCCTCCCCTGAGCCAATGGGAACTAGGGATCCTCCCCCTCCCCTGAGCCAATGGGAACTAGGGATCCTCCCCTCCTCCAAGCCAATGGGCACTAGGGATCCTCCCCCTCCCCTGAACCAATGGGAACTAGGGATCCTCCCCTCCTCCAAGCCAATGGGAACTA
>NW_020664402.1:2350897-2397823 GCF_002925995.2 Terrapene triunguis
CCTCCCCTCCTCCAAGCCAATGGGAACTAGCGATCTTCCCCCTCCCCTAAGCCAATGGGAACTAGGGATCCTCCCCCTCCTCCAAGCCAATGGGACCTCAGGATCCTTGTCCCCTGAGCCAAGGGGATCTAGGGGTAAGCGACAGACCCTCCAGAATCTGATTTGGAGACAGATAGAGACCTCTTTAATATTTTTAATTAAATAAATACTAACAAGCCAATGGGACCTAGAGATCTTTCTCTCCTCCCCTTCACCTTCCCCTTCCCCTCCCCCCTGAGCCAATGGGAACTACGGGTCTTTTTTCTGAAGCGATGACATTCAAGAATCCTGCTGCTTGTATTCTAAGCATCCTTCTTACTTAGCCAGTCACATTTATGCATCCCCTTCCATGTAGCTGGATCTAAGGATCCCTCACTTAGCCAATAGGATCCAAGGATCCCTTTCCCAGACTATAAGAATCCTGGTCACTGAGCCTATGACATCTCAGCTCAGGCGGCAAGTTTTCCCTGTGCCTACCGCTGGGGTTATTTTCATGCTGTGGGTACCTCTGGGTCCCATGATGGTCCTTGTATTGCTGTTTCAGCACGAAGGCAGGATTGATAACGACTGGAGCCCAGAGGGCAGAGATCCCAGCCTCGGTCTGTGCTGGTCCATGCGCTGTTCTAGTTTAGCTGCAAAGCTGGGATTTTCCATAGGGCGGAAGGGGGGGGATTGCAGCTTCTTTGGGCCCATGGAAAAGCCCAAGCCTCAGGGAATGAGCTCCATTGCATAGACCCTGTAACAGCAAACGTGAGCTGGCCTCCTGCCGAATGTTCTAATGTCAGTGTCCACATCCAGATGCCGGCTAGCCAGGAGCGTGTGGAACGCCATCCCTCGTTGGGTTTGCTGCAGGAATTGCTGTGTGAAATTCCTTGCCCTGCTGACGCGGGCGGTCAGAGCAGATGAGCAGAAATGGCCCCACTAGCCCTATGGGTACTGACCCACAGGCATTCGAGATAAGCAGGCTGATAAACGGGGGCAGGGCAGCCTAGATGCACAGCCACTGACCATAACAGGTCCCAGCTGATGGAGCTGGCACATGGCAGCAGCTCTCCACAGCAGCTGAGCTGGGGAATCTGCACTAGCCAGCTGATGAGCTAATGGGCTGCGATAGTTTTGAGAATTTGGCTGCTCTGGGGCCAAACCCATATGTTTCCCTCTGGCAGGAGCAGAGATTTCTGCAGCAGCAGCAGGAGGAGCTCAACCTGGCCTTGCAGAAAGTCGTCCAGGAGCACAAGAAGAAAGTGACCTCGATCGAGTGGGAGTGCGTCAGCAAGATCCACAGCCTCAGGAGAGGTAGAGCTGAGCTCTGGGAGGGATAAGGGCTGAGATGCAGAGATAAGAGAAATGTCTGACTGGAAGGGACCTTAGGAAGTCATCAAGTCCAGGCAGGACTTGTGACTTGGCAGGACTTGTGTCGGGGCAGGACCAAGTAAACCTAGACCAGGGGTCGGCAACCTTCGGCACGCGGCCCATCAGGGTAATCCGCTGGCAGGCCGTGAGACATTTTGTTTACGTTGACCATCCGTGGGCACGGCCGCCCACAGCTCCCAGTGGCTGAAGTTCGCCGTTCCCGGCCAATGGGAGCTGCGGGAAGAGGCAGTCAGCACGTCCCTGCGGCCCGCACCTCTTCCCACGTTATTCCTAAAGTGCAGCACCCAAAATTGTACACAGTACTCCAGCTGAGGCCTCACCAATGGCAAGTAGGGTGGGACAATGACCTCCCATGTCTTACATACGATGCTCCTGTTAATACACCCCAGAATGATAGTAGCCTTTTTCACAGCTACATCACATTGTTGACCTATATTGGGTTTGTGATCCACGACAACCCCCCAAGATCCTTTTCAGCACTAGGATGGCCTAGCCAGTTAGTGCCCATTTTGTAGTTGTGCATTTGATTTTTCCTTCCTCCGTGTATTTTGCCCTTGACTGTATTGAATTTCATTTTGTTGATTTCAGACCAATTCTCCAATTTGTCAAAGGTCATTTTGAATTCTAATCCCGTCCTCCAAAATGCCAGCAACCCCTCCCAGCTTGGTGTCATCTGCAATTTTTATAAGCGTACTCTCCTCTCCATTAGCCAAGTCATTAATGAAGATATTGAATAGCGCCGGACCCAGGACTGACTCCTGCAGGACCCCACTAGATACATAAGAACATAAGAGCGGCCATACTGGGGCAGACCAAAGGTCCATCTAGCCCAGTATCCTGTCTTCCGACAGCAGCCACTGCCAGGTGCCCCAGAGGGAATGAACAGAACAGGCAATAAACAAGTGATCCATCCCCTGTCACCCATTCCCAGCTTCTGGCAAACAGAGGCTAGGGACACCATCCCTGCCCTGCTAATAGCCATTGATTCATAGATTCATAGACTCTAGGACTGGAAGGGACCTCGAGAGGTCATCGAGTCTAGTCCCCTGCCCTCATGGCAGGACCAAATACTGTCTAGACCTATGGATCTATCCTCCATGAACTTATCTAGTTCTTTTTTGAACCCTGTTATAGTTTTGGCCTTCACAACATCCTCTGGCAAAGAGTTCCACAGGTTGACTGTGTGTTGTGTGGAAAAATATTTCCTTCTGTTTGTTTTAAACCTGCTGCCTATTAATTTCATTGGGTGACCCATAGTTCTTGTGTTATGAGAAGGAGTAAATAACACTTCCTTATTTACTTTCTCACATCAGTTATGATTTTATAGGCCTCAGTCATATCCCACCAGTCATCTCTTTTCCAAGCTGAAAAGTCCCAGTATTATTAATCTCTCCTCATACTGAAGCCGTTCCATACCCCTAATAATTGTTGTTGCCCTTTTCTGAAACTTTTCCAATTCCAATATATCTTTTTTGAGATGGGGCAACCACATCTGCACTCAGTATTCCAGATGTGGGCATACCATGGATTTATATAGAGGCAATATAATATTTTCTGTTTTATTATCTATCCCTTTCTTAAAGATTCCCAACATTCGGTTTGCTTTTTTTACTGCCACTGTACATTGAGTGGATGTTTTCAGAGAACTATCCATGACTCCAAGATCTTTCTTGAGTTTAACAGCTAATTTAGACCCCATCATTTTATATGTATAGTTGGGTTTATGTTTTCCAATGTGCATTACTTTGCATTTATCTACATTGAATTTCATCTGCCATTTTGTTGCCCAGTCACCCAGTTTTACGAGATCCTTTTGTAGCTATTCACAGTCTACCGGGGATTCAACTATCTTGAGTAGTTTTGTATCATCTGCAAATTTTGCCACCTCACTGTTTACCCCTTATTCCAGATCATTTATGAGTATGTTGAATAGGACTGGGCCCAATTCAGACCCCTGGGGAACACCACTATTTACCTCTCTCCATTCTGAAAACTGACCATTTATTCCTACCCTTTTTTCCCTATCTTGTAACCAGTTACCAATCCACGAGAGGACCTTCTCTCTTATCCATGACTGCTTACTTTACTTAAGAGCCTTTGGTGAAGGACCTTGTCAAAGGCTTTCTGAAAATCTAAGTACACTATATCCACTGGATGCCCCTTGTCCACATGCTTGTTGACCCCCTCAAAGAATTCTAGTAGATTGGTGAGGCATGATTTCCCTTTACTAAAATCATGTTGACTCTTTCCCAACAAATTATGTTCATCTATGTGTCTGACCATTTTGTTCTTCACTATCGTTTCAACCAGTTTGCCCAGTACTGAAGTCAGGCTTACCGGCCTGTAATTGCTGGGATCACCTCTGCAGCCCTTTTTAAAAATTGGCTTCACATTAGCTATCCTCCAGTCATTTAGTACAGAATCTGATTTAAATGATAGGTTACAGACTACAGTTATTAGTTCTGCAATTTCACATTTGAGTTCCTTCAGAACTCGAGTGAATACCATTTGGTCCTGGTCACTTATTACTGTTTAGTTTATCAGTTTGTTCCAAAACCTCCTCTAATGACACCTCAGTCTGGGACAGTTCCTCAGATTTGTCACCTAAAAAGAATGGCTCAGGTTTGGGAATCACTCTCACATCCTCAGCCATGAAGACCGATGCAAAGAATTCATGTAGTTTCTCTGCAACGGCCTTTTTCTCCTTGAGTGATCCTTTAGCATCTCAATCGTCCAGTAGCCCCACTGGTTGTTTAGCAGGCCTCCAGCTTCTGATGTACTTTTAAAATGTTTGCTATTATTTTTTGAGTCTTTGGCTAGCTGTTCTTCAAATTCTTTTTTGGTCTTCATAATTGTATTTTTACACTTCATTTCCTAGAGTTTATGCTCCTTTCTATTTTCCTCACTAGGATTTAACTTTCACTTTTTAAAGGATGTCTTTTTGCCTCTCACTGCTTCTTTTACTTTGTTGTTTAGCCATTGTGGCATTTTTTTGGTTCTCTTACTATGTTTTTTAATTTGGGGTATTCATTTAAGTTGAGCCTCTATTATGGTATCTTTAAAAAGTTTCCATGCAGCTTGCAGGGATTTCACTTTTGGTGCTGTACCTTTTAATTTCTATTTCACTAACTTCCTCATTTTTGTGTAGTTCCCCTTTCTGAAATTAAATGCTACAGTGTGGGGCTGCTGTGGTGTTTTCCCCGCCACAGGGATGTTAAATTTAATTATATAATGGTCACTATTACCAAGCGGTTCAGCTATATTTATCTCTTGGACTAGATCCTGTGACCACTTAGGACTAAATCAAGAATTGCCTCTCCTCTTGTGGATTCCAGGATTAGCCAATCCAAGAAGCAGTTATTTAGGTGTCAAGAAACTTTATCTCTGCATCCCGTCCTGAGGTGACATGTACCCAGTCAGTACGGGGATAGTTGAAATCCCCCATTATTATTGAATTTTTTATTTTTATAGCCTCTCTAATCTCCCTGAGCATTTCACAGTCACTGTCACCATCCTGGTTGGTAATATATCCCTACTGCTATATTCTGCTTATTCAAGCCTGGAATTACTATCCACAGAGATTCTATGGTAAAGTTTGGTTCATTTAAGATTTTTTACTTCATTTGATTCTACACTTTCTGTCACATATAGTGCCCCTTCCCCACCAGCATGACCTGTTCTGTCCTTCTGATATATTTTGTACCCTGGTATTACTGTGTCCCATTGAGTATCCTCATTCCACCAAGTTTCTGTGGTGCCTATTACATCAATATCCTCATTTAATACGAGGCACTCTAGTTCACCCATCTTATTATTTAGACTTCTAGCACTGGTATATAGGTACTTTAAAAACTTGTCACTTTTTAGCTGTCTGCCATTACATGATCTAATTGAATGGGACTTTTTTCATTTGACTGTTTCTCATCAGATCCTACCTGTATTTCATCATCTTCCATCCTCTCCTCCTTACTAGGACATAGAGAATCTCCATTAATAGATCCTCCCCTAAGGGGTGTCTCTGTCCGAACCACGTGCTCCTCTGCACCTGTCGGCTTTCCCCCAGCCTTAGTTTAAAAACTGCTCTACGACCTTTTTAGTGTTAAGTGCCAGCAATCTGGTTCCATTTTGGTTTAGGTGGAGCCCATCCTTCCTGTATAGGCTCCCCCTTTCCCAAAAGTTTCCCCAGTTCCTAATAAATCTAAACCCCTCCTCCCTACACCATCGTCTTGTCCACGCATTGAGACCCCGCAGTTCTGCCTAACTGGCTCTGCGCATGGAACAGGGAGCATCTCGGAGAATGCAGCCATGGAGGTCCTGGACGTCAATCTCTTACCTAGCAGCCTAAATTGGGCCTCCAGAACCTCTCTCCTACCTTTCCCTATGTCATTGGTACCTACATGTACCACGACCACCGGCTCCTCCCCAGCTACACATACGTCTGTCTAGATGTCTCGAGAGATCCGCAACCTTTGCACCAGGCAGGCAAGTCACCATGCGAGTCTCCCGGTCATCGCAAACCCAGCTATCTATGTTTCTAATGATCGAATTGCCCATTACTGACACCTGCCTTTTCCTAATAACTGGAGTTCCCTCCCCTGGAGAGGTATCCTCAGTGCGAGAGGATATCACGACATTATCTGGGAGGAGGGTCCCAACTATGGGATTGTTTCCCTCTGCTCCAGTTGGATGTTCTCCTTCCCTGAGACTTTCATCCTCCTCAACAGCACAGAGGTTGTCAGACCAGGAGTGGGACCATTCTACTGTGTCCCGGAAAGTCTCATCTGTGTACCTCTCTGACTCCCTTAGCTCCTCCAGTTCAGCCACTCTGGTCTCCAAAGCCTATACATGGTCTGTGAGGGCCAGGAGCTCCTTGCACCGAATGCACACATACGCCGTCTGCCCATAGGGCAGGTAATCTTACATGCTGCATTGGGTGCAATAAACTGGGTAGCCCCCACTCTGTTGCTGGACGTCTGCCTGCATTCTCTTTATATGCCTGCAGCTCGTTCCTTTGTTGATGTTTTGTTTTTATCAGGGGGTGTTTTTGCTTTTAAGTTTAAAGAATGTTAAGTGTATCTAGCCCCTCCACACAATCCCCCTCTAAAGCAAACACACCACAAACACAAACATACACACTACAGACAACAAACTTACCCCAAGGGTCACGTAATCGCTCCTCCTTCACCTGGAGAACTCGCAAAACTCCCCTGTGAGCCGCTCCTGGTCACTAGCTCCTCTGGTCACTTAGGAGCGGGTTTTTTAAAGCCCTGGTCTTCCTGAGTAGCCCCGCCCCCTGGTTAAGGGTCGATAGGTGCTAAAGGGCTTAGGGATCAAAGCCTCGTTAAGAAGCTCTCAGCCTTGCCTAGCAGACCGCTAGGCTCAGCCCACCCCAAACAAACAGACCACGTGGTATATTTCAATCAAGCAGCAAGCACACCATGCCCTCCATAGAACCCTGTTATCCTCCAGGTGCTGACAGATTATTTAATAATTTGTTCCAGTATCTGTCCAGGTTTCAAATTTAGGCTGAGTGGTCTATAATTCCTTGGGGCCTTTTTGTTCCCCTTTCCGGTGTTTGCCTCTCTCCAGTCTTCTGGGACCTCACCCCGTCCTCCCTGCGTTCTTGAAGAGAGTTACTACTAGGGGTTCCGAGGTTGCTTCAGCTAGTTCCTTAAGAACCCCAGGATAAATTTCATCAGACCCCGTCCACTTGAGTACATCTAACTTATCGAACTATTCTTTAACCTGTTCTTTCCCTATTTTGGCTTGAATTCCTTCCCCCTGGTTGTTAGTAATTCATATTATTGAGTAGCTGGTCACCCTTCACCTTTTTACTGAAGCCTGAAACAAAACTGGCATTACACACCTCAGCTTCCTTGCTCTCCTCACTGAATAGCTCTCCTTCCCCACTAAGAGGAGGACTTGCACTTTTCTTCATCTTTCCCTTGCTCCTAGTACAGGGGTGAGCAAAGTTGATGATTTAGGTGGGGATTGGTCCTGCTTTGAGCAGGGGGTTGGACTAGATGACCTCCTGAGGTCCCTCCAACCCTGGTATTCTATGATTCTATGATCCAGCCCATCAGGGCTTTCAATCTAGCCCGCGGGATTGCCAGCCCCATGGCGCAGTGGGGCTAAGGCAGGCTTCCTGCCTGCCCTGGCCCTGTGCCGCTCCCGGAAGCGGCCGGCACCACGTCCCTGCGGCCCCTGGGGAGCAGGGGGACAGAGGGCTCCGTGTGCTGCCCTCGCCTGCAGGCACCGCGCCCCTCCCCCCCCCGCCCCCCCGCAGCTACCATTGGCCAGGAACAGGGAACCGCGGCCAATGGGAGCTTCGGGAGTGGTACCCACAGGCGAGGGCAGCGCACGGTGGAGCCGCCTGCCCCACCCCACCCCCAGGAGCCACTGCCAGACACGCTGGCCACTTCCAGGAGCAGCACGGGGCCAGGGTAGGCAGGGAGCCTGCCTTAGCCCCGCTGCCACCCCGGAGCTGCTCGAGGTAAGCAGCGCTGGGCAGAGCCTGCACCTCGAACCGCTCCTGCACACCGCACCCCAACCCCCTGCCCTGAGCCCCCTCCTGCACACCGCACTCCCTCCCACAGCCCGTACTCCCTCCCGTACCCAACCTCCTGCCCCAGCCCTACATTCATGGCCCTGCATACAATTTCCCCACCCAAATGTAGCGTATTTAAAGACCCTCGTCTTCACGCTGGTGTAGAGGGAGAAGGCGCATCAGGGCTGTACGGCTCTGGGGAGTCAGCTACATGTAGGAATTGTATGGCTATTCACTGCCCAGGGCAAAACCCACCAGACATGCCGGCCACTGAGGGAGGGCCGGGGGACTGCTGAGGGCTCAGTAGGGGATGGGGGCTAGGTGGGACTCTGACGAAAGAAGGGATGAGACCAGGGACCTGAGGGCACTTCTCTGCCCTCCCCAGCCCGGGAGGCCGTGGTGTGGAGCGTGGAGCAAGGCCACCTGCAGGAGAAGTATCATCTCTTCAAGCAGCAGGTGAAGGAGCAGTACTCGCTCCAGCGGCAGCAGCTCAGCAAGCGGCACGAGAAGGTGAGTGCGGGGCTGGCTGCTGTGTGGTCGGCAGCACAAACGCGGCCCCCTCCACGGGAACGTGAGGCCGGGCGAGGCCTTGGGGCATCCATCAGCACTGCAGCTGAACCGTGCTGGGGCCATGGAACCAACGGAGGCTGGACCAGTGGGATTCTGGGGTGGCCGGTATCAACAAGGAAGGACTAGAGCCACCTGGGCCAGTGGGGCACAGGAGCCCTGGGCAGGCAGCATGCTCAGCCCCAGAGCAGCGCTCTCCCTCCCCACACAGCCTCCTCCCTCGGCTGCCCTGCCCCTGCCCTCCCCCTCCTCCAGGGCTCCGGTCCTAACCCAGGCTGGGCTCCTGTCTGGGGCTCTGGGCTAGGGATGAAAAAGGGTCCTGTGGTGGGGCAGGAGGGAGCCCAGCAGCCAAGCTCTCCTCTCAGCTCAGCTCCAGCCCGCGGCTCCCCGTCCAGGCCTGGCAGAGGGGGAGCCAGCTTGGGAGGGGAGAATTCTGCTACACCCTGCTTGGGGCCATGCAAAGGCAGCGAGCAGGAGGAAGGGGTAACGGTGGGTCACGTTCTAAGCACCTGGGCCTGTCCCATCCCGGTGGCCGGCCCCTGATGCCTGCGCACGCCTCTCCGCTAGGAAACCGAGCGGATGAGCCGCTTCCACCTCCTCCTGCTGGACGAGCTGAGGAACCAGCAGGCACAGCAGCACGCTCAGCTGCTGAAAACCCAGCGTGGGGACGCCAAGCTCCGCCTAGCCATGTTCAAGGAGAGTCTGAAGATCCAGGAGGTGACGGGCGCTGAGCAGAAGGAGAGGACCAAGCAGGTACTGACCCCCAGCAGTCCCCACGCCCGCCAAGCGCCTTCTCCAGAGGGGGCGGCAGGGCCCCAGCATGGCCAAAGGCTGCTGCCAGCGCAGAGCCCGCGTCACCAGGGCACTGGGGAGACGCCTGGGAGCCAGGGAGAGGATGACGCCTTCTCGGCTGTGGCCCCAGGGACAGAGCCACTGCACAGCTCCCGGCCCAGAGCTGAGTGACCCCCGTGGCTGGAGTGTGTCCCCTCTGCTAGGAGGGAAGGACAAGAGAGTCCATGGGATGGAGTCACCAGCAGCTGGCCTGCTGCTGAACCCCACAGCACATGGGGGACCGGGGCTGTGCAGGCTCCTGGAGCTCCACTTCCCTCCCGGCTCTGCGCTGAATGGCCTCGCTGAGGCTGCCAGCCGGGCCGTGGGCATCCTGCAGGGGATGCAGCATCTGGCCAGCAGCAGCCGTGTCCCAGCTGTGTGTACGCGGGGGAATGGGCCCGCTATTGGGGGGAACTTTCCTGGCTTACACATGACCCCAGTGAAGGGGGCTAGTGAAAGGATCTGAGTCCTCGCTCCCACTCCCTTTACTCAGAGCCCTGCCTGACCTCGAGGGCTCCCCTTCCATCTCCTGGGTGGCAGAGTTCTCGTAACCCCAACAAGGCTGGGCCCAGGGTTCCTGGGGGGCTCAACATCCAACCTTGTCGTGGTCACTTAAGACAGGGGCTAGGGTGTCCCCACTCCGGGAGCTCTCTCTGCACTGGGCACCTCCCTGACCCACTGATCATTACATACAGTTCAAAGCAAATACGATTTATTTAACAGCAACCAATTAAAAAATAAAGAAAAATGGGAAAGGTGAAAGGAAAACCCGTCACCCCGCTCTGCGGCCCGGGGACGTCACAACCAGTGTCTCTGGGATGTCAGGGAAGTTCAGTCTGTTCCCCACACATCCCAGGCCCCTGCCCAGGCCCTGGCTGTGCTGCAGGGATGGTGCGGGTCGGCCACTTGCTCTGGTGGTGGCCACACGCTCTCAGGCGCTAGGTGCAGGGCCCTTCTTCCCAGAGTCACCCCCGCCCTGTCAGGGTTACAATCCCCCTCCAAGTCTGGCCAGCAGGGCCTCTGGGCTGGGGGCATCTCCCTGCGCTGGGCCTGCTGCCCAGGGTTCCCCTCATTCTGCCCAGCTGCTCACCGCACCTGGCTCCGGACGGCTCCAGCCCCAGCCCCGCTGCTGCTCTGCCTCCAGCCCCCAGGGCTGCTTTTTCTGGCCCCTTTGGGTGCTGCAGCTCTGCTCCCAGCACAGGTCTGCTCTCTGGGCTGCTTCTCTGGTTCTCTGGCTGGCATCGCTCTGCTCCCCAGCTCAGCTCGGGCCCCTGCTCTCTCCTTAGCTGGGGCCCACTCTGCCACCTCACACGTAGGACGCCCCTCCCGGCCTTCTGACTCCCTCATTAGCCTGCCCGCCCTGCCAATCAGGCTGACCTCTCCCCATTGCTCCCGGGGACCGAGGGCTGTGCTGAGCAGCGCGAGGAGTACAGAAGCTGCCAGGAAGGGCCCCAGGACTCAGGCAGGCAGAACTCGGAGTGGTTCCCCAAGCCCTGGGGCCCTGGCTGGGACTGTGACCCCTTTGCCGCGGCTGAGTGTAACGCAGGGTGCCGACCTGCTCCCCGCAGTTCCTGCAGCAGGAGGAGGGGCGCCAGCGGGCAGAGGTGCAGCTACAGCAGCAGCAGCACAAGGAGCAGCTGCAGGACCTGCAGCAGCATCTGGCTGAGAACCTGAGTGAGCTGGAGCAGTTGCAGGTGAGTTCGAGCAGCGTCCGGGCAGCTCGCCATCCTGCTCCCGTCCCCCTTCACTGGTCGCAGGGGGTGCATGTGTGTGTGGGGCTCTGCCCCCCTTCCCCCCAGCCCAGACGGCTGGTGTGGGGCAGAGCCCTGCCATGCAGCCGCCTCTGAAGCAGGATCATCCAAATGGCCCTTGCAGGTGTTGGCATCACTTGCCTGTCAGCGTTTGCAGGCCTGGCGGCTGTGCCAAGGGCCCCGGGGCCTGGCCTGGATTTGATCTGCGTCCCGATCCCAGACCCTGGCAGGGCCATTCCTGGTCACGGCCAGTCTCCGCTCATTGCCCGAGTTGGTGGCGTGTAATTGCTCTCGCCTTGCGTGTCTCCCAGACCGAGAAGCTCCGCCTGCTGGTCGAACAGGAGAAGAAGCAGCTGAAGGGGCTGGACGACGAACACACCCTGGAGCTGAGCGAGTGGAAACAGCGGCTCACTACACGCAAAGAAGTGAGCCTCCCGAGCGCCTCCAGCCTGAGCCGGGGCGATCGCCTCACCGGGGGTGGCAGCAAAGGGGGATGGGTTCTGTGCCACAGACCCTGTGGATCCTCACCCAAGGTCCTTCCCCTGCTGTGCCGCAGCGTCTCCAGCTGCACTGTGGGGGGACAGACCCTGACCTGCCGGGCAGGGGCTGGTGCTTGGGAGCTTCTTCGATGCTGCAGAGATGGGGGGACCACGAAAGTACCTCAGCAGAGCTCTCGAGCCTGCTCCCTACCTTCACACACAACACGTTCCCACTAGCTTCGGCACAATCCAATCCTTGAATGAAACCTGCTTAGAGCCGTGTTCTCCTCTCCCGGCTTCAGGCACCCAGCGCTAGGCCCAGCCCGGCCTTAGCCGGTGGCTGTGGAGACTCCCTCGTTTATCTGCCAACTGCTGCTTTGAACCCAGAATCTCCCTGCTGGGGCAGGGAAAGGGCCTTCGCTGTCAGACTGGCCCAACAGGCTTCACTGCTCAGCAGCCGCAGGGGTCCCAGTGGTGCAGCTCCCTGGCCTGCCCAGGGGCTCCAAACTGCGCGGCCTATAACCCGAAACGCTTTGTTCCCATGTCTGCTCTAGATGCTTGAGGAGGAGCTGGCTCACTTGAACCCGCTGCAGCAGAAGGAGCTACGCCGTGGCAGCGAACCAGGCAGCAGGATATCCCGGTTCTTCCACTTCCCTTCCTGACAGCCCGCGTGGGATCCCAGTGGGGACGGCCAGCATGGGTCCTAAGCTCCTTCTCCCCATGACCTGCAGAACAGCTCGGCCTGAGAGCCGGAGCAGAGACGGTGCCTGCGAGCAGCCAGGAGAAAATCCCTCCTGCACCTGTATTCAGGGGGTTTGATCAAGGTGCCATTCAACCAGAAAGACCACATGTGACAGCACCAAGGAGCCCTGCAGCAGAAGCAGTTCTGGGTGGGCTGCTCTCTGCGGTGAGACACTGCCAGGGCGATCCACAGGCCTAGAGCTCTGCAGTCAGTAGGTCAAGACAAGCAGAGACACATGGCATGTAGTGGTGGGCAGAGGAGAAGACGAGTGCATCTCAGACAGTTGGACATGGAGCATGTAGGGATCTGGGACAACCCGTTAATACGATCTGCTGGAGGGGAAGATTTAGCACTAGCCTAAGCCCTCACCCAGCTGAGTGCATTCCGCTCCCGAAGCTGCGAGACTGAACTCCTCACGCCCTCCGTGCTGGGGGTGGGGCTGTTGTAGCTTACGGCAGGGGCAGGCCATTATTTGTTCTCAACGTCCAAATGTCTTGGTCAAGAATTAGTCAAGGTCCAGATTCCAGAAAAAATAATTTAAAAAGCCCAACGATAATGATAAGTAAATAAGATTTCTGGGTCTGTTCCAAAGCGTCTGGCGGTCCGGATTTGGCCCACGGTCCGCCTGTTGACTACCCCTGCCTTACTGAAACCCATGATGACAAAGCCAGGCCTTGGAGCAGCCCAGCAAGAGGAGCACTACACCCGCCATTTTTAATTCAAGGTGCTGAGTGTCTGTGCAGTCCATTGACCACAAGTGGGTTTATTAGTGCGCTGAAATCTGGCCAGTGGCACTTAGGCACATGAGTGTACAGGCAGAATTGTAGGGACCACCCCTGAGGAGCTAACTTAATGAGCTAGTGTGCTGAACCAAACCACCATCAACACTGAGCTGAACAAAAACACCATCAACACTTTTTTTATTGGGAATAAAACCAACCCCCAACTCCAAACCTTGCCTGTCCCTAATTTAAGGAGAAACCTGTGTTTGCACCGGTCTGAGGGGAGAGATTATGGGCCTTGGCAAAGCAGCTGTAATGACACTGGTTCTCCAAGGCGGGGCTGGTGTGTTTCCCCCAGCTCGTGAGGAAGGTGTAGTAAGATGAGGTCCTGAAACACAAGTCCTTGTATCAGAGGCCCGGTATGAGGCCTAAGGCCTGAGCTAAAGTAATGGTCAAGACTTTGCTGATATAAAACAAAAAGCTGTGAGCCAGAGGCAGGCCCTGCTCACAGAATCTGGCGAGAAGACGGCTGATGCGGCAAAAAACACACATACCTAAAAGGTACTGGGCACAAGTGATGGAAACACGTGCCAGGATGGTACCAGAACACTCCAGCACAAGCACATTCCACATAGATAACGAGGAACAGGCGGACCCACCCTAAAGAGAGGGTCAAAAGAGTAATATGGTGGATAGAGTTGTTTTGCTTGAACCAACATGTGCAAGGTGAGAGGCGGCACCTTGCTACGTAGAGGGGTTGTACCTCAATATGTCAGGAGCGAGGAGTAACTTGTTTGTACCTGTGTATAAAAATGGACCCCTAAGGGGTTGTCTTTATCTGGCCTAGGGGGCAGTGGTAAATCCCACCACTGACTGAGCCGGTCCATTGTCAGGGGGCACATATGTACTAGCAGAACGGTAGACATCTGATCCGGGGAGCTAGAGACTGTGTTTCGTGTGGGAATAAACCTGGCCGGGTGCCTTCGTACCTTATCGGAGTCTGTGGTCATTGGGGGCTCTCTTGGGGTCTGCTGAGCCAGCGATCTGCAGAGCCGGGGCAGCGCACAGAGGGAACACACACGCAGCCAACGGTTATCAACATTGGACAGAGCAGAGCATCACACCAGTGACGTCTGACGACAGAAAGTACACGGGTTACTCAGGCAAACTTTACTCCCAACACGTGCCAAAGAAAAGTGTGACATTAAAGCAGCTGAGACGTACGTGTGGGGAGAGTAAGAATTTTCCTTCTTTCGTGCCTTGGCCCGTAAGTTTTCCTAATGACCTCGCTAGGCTGCCTTCGAAAGATCAACGACTAGGGGTAACGTTTCCAAAAGTACACAAGCAAGTAAAGAGTTTAAGGCCCAATGAACAAGCCCCAGCTCCTCCCACAATCTGCAGTAGTCCTGTTACAATCCATGCAGCACCTGACGTTCTGCATCAGCTGGAGCTGGCGTGGGGGGTCCTCATGCTGAATTCCACTTGCTTAAAGGCTAGTGACTGTTGCTACTCATAGCCGCAGCTACTGCAACGTTGGGGAAGAGAATTGAAGTGGATTGTAGGGTTGCCAGGTGTCAGTTTTCGATCAAAAAGGGACCCTGGCAGCTCCGGTCAGCATCACCGACTGGGCCGTTAAAAGTCTGGTCAGCGGGGCTACGGCAGGCTAGTCCCTACCTGTCCTGGCACCACGCTGCACCCCAGAAGTGGCCAGCAGGTCCGGCTCCTAGGCGGGGGGGCCACAGGGCTCCACAAGCTGCCCCCGCTTGAAGCACCAGTTCCACACTCCCATCGGCCAGGAACCGCAGCCAATGGGAGCTGGGAGGGTGGTGCCTACCGGTGAGACCAGCACACCCCCCGCCTAGGAGCCGGACCTGCTGGACGCTTCCAGGGCACAGCACAGAGCCAGGACAGGCAGGGAGCCTGCCTTAGCCCCGCTGCACCATTGACTGGGAGCCGCCCAAGGTAAGTCTGCACCCCAAACCCCTGCCCCAGTGCCTCCCCACACCCCTCATCCCCAGCTGCACCCAAGCCCACACCCCCAATCCATACCCCCTCCCACACTGCAACTCCCTGCCTCAACCCACAGCCCCCTCCTGCACTCTGAATCTCAGCTCCACTCCCCAGCCCAGAGCCCCCTCCTGCACTGCAAACCCCTCATCCCCTGCCTCACCCGAGCCTGCACCCCCAGCCAGAGCCCTCACCCCCTCTTGCACCCCAACTCCCTGCCCCAGCCCAGAGCCTCCTCCCACACCCTGAACCCCTCATTTCTGGCCCCACCCTGGCCCAAAACTGGACACACTACTCCAGATGTGGCCTCACCAGTGCCGCATAGAGGGGAATGATCACGTCCCTCGATCTGCTGGCAATGCTCCTACTAATGCAGCCCCATATGCCATTGGCCTTCTTGGCAACAAAGGTACACTGATCTCCTAGCAGTGCCCCATTCCTCTGTCTGCACTGAGTTCAACTAGTCATGGACAAGGCCCTGCTTACTGCCAGACACCGCTCCTCTAGGAGTCTAAAAGCCCTGGGCACTGCTAGCTCCACTGAGAATAGCGCCCCCTGGTGAGGGCCAGGGTTGCTCAGACTTCTCTGTCTGATTTAGTTCAATAGAAGTGAAGGTGTTGCTCGTGTTCTGACATTGCACAACCAGCAGCGTGAACAGATGCATGCTCTCCTGGGATCGCATGTGGGGCTCAGCCCAGCAGCCTTGAATTCTGCTGCTCAGAGGAGCTGGTCTTGTGTATGCAGATGTGACTGGATATGCACAGCCCGGGAGTACATTGGACTGGGTCTACATATACCTCACAACTACATTTCTGATGGGGAGAGCCTTAGTTCAGTGGAGCACTAGCGAGGTCATAGCTCAGGTCACGGCTATACATATGCCAGGACTATGTGCCCCAGAACTCTGCAGCACACCTGTATGGTGGCTTCACTTGTTGTTTACTCCAGTTAGGAGAATGGACAGAGGCAGCTGATGCTAAGTCTGCCAATGCAACCTCTTCAGGCACCCAGATGTCTGTTTCCAGAGGTTCAGGAGGGAATTCAGTCCGATGCTGCACCTTTCGCATTGTTTTACTCTCCTCTGCTTCACTGCCTCCCAGCACCGTGAATTCTGAAACTATGAGGGAGATGCAGTAGGGTTTGTTCTACCCCTGGGAAACCCACTCTCCCCCCAACAAAGCAGAGCCCCCACAATCTGAACCAATATTGCAGTTTATTATTTTTTTTTTAAAAAAAAGCTCTGTACAAAATAGGTAAAATCATTTCAGAGAGATCCTAATAATGTGTAAAGTGATGAGAATATAGTTAAGGGGGTAAAAACCCACTAATTACAACCGATCCTATGTACAGAAAGTGAGAGCTGTGTTAAAACAGACAGGTGGGGATATGCTGGAGAGTTCTTTGCTCTAGCAGTGGCTATGGCAAGAAGCAGCATGAATCTGTGGGTCATTGTTACCCTCTAAAAAGGCAAGGGAGACAGTTTGATGGTTCAAAGAAGGCTCCAATTCCCATGGAAGCACAAGAGTAGCAATCCCCATCTGCCTGAGTCACCCTAAGAGCCCAGGTTTGGAGAAGCAGGTGTCCATGATTCACACACGGTGTTCTGAGAAATCCCATTGTTGTCACTGGCAGGGGAGAGAAAGCTACTAGTGATGGGAGACCCAGTCATGCCACTCGCTGAAACGAATGGCTAGTCTCATGGTGGGACGAAGAGCTCCTGTCCTATCAGAGCAGCCAGAGCGCCCTGCTCCGCCCATGTGGCACGTCAATCTTCTTGCTTCACGAGGACGTCAGACAGGTCCTCTACCCCCTCCAGCGTCAGATTCTGAAAAGGAGAGGAAACCAATTAGTTCTACAAGCCAGACTCTTCCCAGTGGAGACCACCATAGCCAGCCCACAGGAAAGCTGTTACCAACAGGTCACAACGGCACAGTCAAACTAGTCATGAGCCTAGTCTGCCCTGACTTCCAGCTTTGTACCTAGAACCGTCCCTAGGGTGGAACCATCTTAGAGTCACTGCCGAAGAGCCAACTTGCTTATTTCTTATCAGTGCATGGGAAACTGAATTAAAAACCCACAGCACAGAAGTGATGTTCAAAGCAAAGTGCAGGGTCTGAGCTAAGCCGCCAGAAGACAGGGTGAAAGGCCAAATTCAAGCCATAAATCAAGACCAATTGTTCGTTTCTGGATTAATAACCACCTCAAAGAAGATGCAGGAGTAAGCAGAGAGCCTCCAACAAGGACTTGAAGACGGGATTGATCAGCAAAGAAAGCTACAGCTTGGAAGTCAGAAAACATAGGCATGAAAAGACAATTGCAAAATTCAAGCTGAATTAGACCTTGCAAAGGAAATTAAAGCAATAAAAAGGTCTTTGGTCATAAATAAAAAACCCAAGAAGAAAGGTGGGGTTGCTATGAAGCATCAGAGGAATAAAGTTCTGGAACAGCCTTCCAAGGGGAGCAGTGGGGGCAAAAAAACGAACTGGCTTCAAGACTGAGCTTAATAAGTTTATGGTGGGGATAACTTGATGGGGCTGCCTACAATGGCAGGTAGCCAATGTGTGACTCCTAGCAGCAAATATCCCCAGCAGCCAGTGATGGGACACTAGATGGGGAGGGCTCTGAGCTACTGCAGAGAATTCTTTCCCAGGTGTCTGGCTGTTGGCCTTACCCACATGGAACTTTTGGGCCCAGCACCCCACCTCTTTCACTGACTGCTCCCTGCAGGCCCAGTGGGATTCATCGGAGTTGCCCAGCATTACACACAGACACCATACTCACCTTTTCATTTGCCAAGTGCAAGAGGCAGGCAAACGCCAGGGGCACAGAGAGGTTCTGCGCCATCGCGGAAGGCAGTCTGCAAAACAGCCAAAGGGAGGGAGGTGGTTACATAGAAAGCAGGAGCCTACACATTAGACACCAGTGATGGGGCATACTGGGGAGCCAGTGGGGGCTGGTTAAGTGCGTGACAGATCCTTCACCACTCTCCAGCTTTCCTGTTTCTCACTAAGGAGACCAAAACCTCTCCCCCCGAGGGCCTCACCTCAGGCCTGCAGCTTCTTCACACCCAGCTCCGCAAACCCAGCCAGGAAGGACTCTGGGCCGAGGGGTGAGCAGACTCTGATCGACATTCAGCAACCCGAGCTGGAGATCAAGCTATCCCCAGATGGGAGAGCTTGCAGATGGGAGAGCTTCACACTGCGGCCAAGACATTCAGGGGATGCTACACCGCCATGAAGCACCCGCAGCTGGCCCATGGCTCAGCCTCAGGGGCTATAAAATGGCAGTGTAGACCTTTGGGCTCAGCCCAAGCTCTGAGACCTGGGCAGAGGGAGGCTCCCAGAACCCAGCTTCCAGCCGGAGTCCGTCAGCTGACCCGGGGCAGCTGCAGGTGTTGCATTGCAGTGTACATATACCCTCTTCGGAGGCCACTCCCTGTTCAGACTGACACCCCCTCGGTGTAAAAGCCAAGCGCGACATTATCCCACCAGGGGGCAGATGGGGAGTTAGTAGGGAACACCCAGGATTCATCCAGAGACTTGCAGCAGCACGTCTGATTCAGCGGCTTGCAGCCCCGGCACAGCAGGCCCTCTCTAGGAAGGGTCTCTATCCCCACGTACCTGTGAAGCAGATCTTTTGTGATGCCACTGAAGACCTTCTTGCCTGCTAGTGTTACAGAGTCAGTCTCCTTCTCTGCGACTTCATTTTGCTTCAGCAAGGGGAGGAAAGGCAGATAGTCAGAAACAGGCAGGTCAGGGTGCTCACCCCAGGATTCCAGGTCTTTGCTTTCCCAGATATGAGCAAGCCAAAGATGCACCATGGAGGAGTCTCACACAGCTCCTTCTGAAAGGTGCCATCTTCTCTCCAGGGACAGTCTGGCCCCTTGAGGAGCCACGTGCATGGATCTGAAGCCCTCCCCAGGCCACATCAGCATGAGAGAAAGGGACTGGAGCTGAGAGCCTGGGCTTGGAGCTCCTACACTGAACACGACGTTCCTGCCAGTGCGGGCAGGGTCGCCCTGAACGAGCGGCTTTACCCAACATTCAGGATCCCCCAGGGCTTGGTAAGGTGCCTGCTAGTAGCACCACAGAGATGCCTTGGCTGGGAATGCAGTGGAATCAGCCAGCCACGTCACTACAGTGCAGAGGGAGGCCTGAGAAGGGGCTGTCAAGCTGGTAGGCACGTGGGTGGGTGGCCAGCCAGGGACGGCTGCTTTGGGATCTCCTTGCACTCACCTCTGCCCCCACCTGGTCCTTCTGCACATCAGTCAGGAGGTCCCACATGGTCCGTTTTAGCCTCTTCATGTCCATCTTTTTGGCTGTCTTTGCATAATGAATTTCTATCTTATTCACCTGAAGGTAGACATGCAGGGTGAGAAGGGCGGTGAGAAAGCAGGGTGAGGGATAGCTCAGTGGTTTGAGCATTGGCCTGCTAAACCCAGGATTGAGTGTTCAATCCTTGAGGGGGCCATTTAGGGATCTAGGGCAAAAAATCTGTCAGGAGTAGTACTTGGTCCTGCTAGTGAAGGCAGGGGACTAGACTCGATGACCTTTCAAGGTCCCTTCCAGCTCTATGAGATAGATAGGTAGATCTCCATATTAAAAAGCAGCAGCGTCTTCAGACAAGCAGAAGTCTGTCAAGCTGACCAGAGAGCTGAGTCCAGCAGGATCCCCTCTCTGGGTGGTTTGGAGGGCATTATGCTACCGGATGGAGCACGGCAACCAGTTAGTCCCTGCGCCTCAGCATGCAGGCCCGTTCCGAACACAGCCCCCAGGCCTAGGCAGCGCAGCCTGAAGGAAGTCTGCTCCATCCCACAGAGAGCTTTCCTTCCATGGGCCTCCTGCAGCTGGAGCCTCAGACTAGCTCCCCCACTTCCCTGCACTGGCCAGCAGCTTGCTACGGGAGCACACAGGGGGCTTCACTGCTCTCCAGGGCCCCAGCCCACCCCGCAAGCTCAGAACTAACCCCGATGGTGCTCAGCCACATACCAGCTGGGGACGCACAGGCAGCAGGCCAGTTCTTACCTTCTGTGGCTCAGCAACAAGGTTGGACTCGCCATATGTTGTGATGTCAACCCCAAGGGCCCTGCTGAGCTCACCAAACTGATCTGTCCCCCTCACGGTCAGTTCAAAGGGCCCACCCTGGCCCATGAAGCCAACGGGGTCGGGGTCGTCGTCACTATCAGCAGCCTGAGCAGATATTGGGGGGAAAAGAGAGATGCCTCATGCAGATGCCGTAGTCTGTGTCCTCCCTGCAAATCCCAACAGGAACATGCAGGTTTCCCCATCCCCCACCACAGCTCAAATATCTATATCTATATCCACACACACACCGATGAACCATCTGTACCCTATCACCAAAGCAGTACATGTTTTCCAGAGCTGGGAAATGCAAAGGGATGCCCGAGCTCACCCAAGCTCACCCACCACAGGGGGCCGTGACTGAATCGGCATAGGGTCTGCGAGGGCACTGAAGCAAGTCCACTGCATTTTTGAAGAGCCAAGGCAGAGAACTTGGAACAGGATCCTGAAACAGCTGGGAAGCCACTGGAGGCCTTGGAGGATGTGACAATTGTGCCATGAGCTGAGGGTCTGCACACATGGGAGAGGCCACGGGAGGGGCGGTGGCGGCCCGGCCCGGCCCGGGGTTTCAGCAGATGGAGAGAGGCACATTTGCAAACATAGGAGTTAGCGCGATTCCAAGGTTAGCGAGTGTGGAGGGATGAGGAGGCTCCTGCTGCCCAGAGAAAGGTTACAACCGTGTCACCGGCAAGAGTCGGCTGCCGTTTCACTAGTGAAATCCGGTAAGCATGGGGCTTTGTTAGCGCCTGGTTCAGCTCCCTCACAAACGAGCAGATGCCAAAGCCTGTCCAGGCAGTTCCACTCGTGGCACTGCAGGGACCACATTTGGATCGGTGAGAGCAGGCAGGCCTGTGTGGTGCTGGAGGCCGCTCTCCCAGGTGGATCTTTCCAGCTGGAAAGACATGGTATTTTCCACCAGACAGTACACAGCCAAGTGACACCCCCGCCCCACCTACCTTCAGTGCAGGACAGAAGTTGGAGGTGTCATTGGGGTTGTTGTAATCATACTCTCCAATCTCATCCTCTTGGTCAGACAAGCTGCTCTGCAGAGCCTTCCTCCACAGCTGCCGAGACAAGGCCAAGGGGGAGAAAAGGACACAGAGATCCTGAGCACTGCCCAGACTAGCATCCAGACAGCCATATTCCCTTTCTCCTAGGCCCGTGGCACTCCTCTTCCTCCCCAGGTCCATCCCAGCCCTCCTCCATTTATCCCTCTGCCCTCCCCTCCTCCTCGTGCACAGGGTGGGGAGCCCAGCACGCCTGGTATCAACAAGGCGGCAGGTTTAACCAGATGAGCCGAGCACCTCCTTAGCGGACTGTCTCCTGCCGGAGGAGTGTTCGGTGCACCATGGGAGTCCCGCAGCCTACGGCACAGCGGGCAGGGCGGAAGAACCCAGTGGGGTCGGGAAGGGACTGTACCTTGATAGCTGGTTTGAGGGAGAGCCGAATGATATTGTCAGGGTCATAGTGGAAGTCTTCAGGGAGCGTGGTGCTCTTCTTGTTCTGGTTGTCAAGAGTTGATTTGGCCAGAGTTGTCGCTGCCTGTTCAAAGTCAACACCATATTACACCAGAGTCCCTGCCTCTCCTAGCCCAAGCATGTCCAGCCTATACACCAGGGAGCCATTGCAAAGAACTCCCTTGCTTGCCAGGGCATAGCAGCTCAGAGTTCCACACAGCACTGGAGCAAGCACACAGAGAGTTTGGAAGTGGGTCCTTGAAGCTTCATGTTCCAGAGAAGAGAGTGGGGGATATTCAAGAGGACGCTCAATGCACCAGCAGCAGCAGAGAGCAAATGGGAAGACAACCAGCCTGGGGCTGGCACTACGGTGCCTCGACAGGCTCGAGCTGTGGGTCTCATCTGACAAGTAACTATGGGAAAAGGCACCTTTTCACTCAACAGACCTGCCCCCCGTTATTCAGTCAGACCTGTTCACTTTAGTGACTACAATATGCTTCTAATCCATATTATTCTTGGGAGTCTCAAAAAGCGAACAGCTCTGGGATAGCAAGCTGGAATCTATGCTGGCGCCCCCACTGTACAGATCTGTTAGCAATGTGCCACTGGCAGCGCTGCATATTGCCCTCGCTGACCCCTGGGCAGCTCCCTGCCTGCAGCGGCATAAGCCAGGAAGAATCCAGCATGACTTCCAGGATACAGGGCTAGCAGAGAAAGTCTCTACTGTCATTTGATCTGGAGTGAGGAACACCCCCAGGGCTGACTTTAGAGTCCAGTTCACAGCAGAACCCCATTTTAAAAATTTGCTAATGGCTTGTACTAAAGAGACTCCCCATGTCACAGAGGAGGGAGCAGAAAACAGCCAGGCGCCCGTGGCAACCCAGTACATACCCTAGTCTTACGGAAACGCGTTGTGAAGTCAATATCCTCATCAAAGTCGAGTTCGAAGACTTTCTTTGTGTTCCTCTTCCGGCCCCCCTTCTCAGCGCCCGTGTCCACTGCAGAAAGGGAGGCTATGGTCAATGCTCAGCACTTTGGGGGAGGAGAATCAAGTGCTGCTACCTTTACTTCTCAGACAGTGTTCCTAGCCTTCTGAGGACCTTTCCAAGCAGATCACCCACACCCAGATATTCTGGAGCTAAAGGAAAGGAAGATGGTATATGCTCCGCTTTGTCAGTGGAGCTTTTCTGTGAACTAACAGAGGCACTGGAGTTTTCATTCTAGATTTAGTATTTTAAAAGGGCTGTTTGTCTTTCTAAAGAAGCACAAGCAGAAAATGCAGTTGAGCTTTGTTGTGTTGGAGGGAGGTTGCAGGCTAAACTGGGATAGATATTTAAACTGGTATCCCCTATGGCTGCACGAGGACAGGACCTAGGTAGTATGCTATTACCCCTCACCCCATACCAAGCTAGTCTTCCCCCTAGACAGAGAGCGCTCCTCCTAAACTGGCTGGAAGAGTGACTGGAGAGCAGTGCACAGTGGTCTCTACCCTGATAGATGGCTTTCTAGCCATTGACTAGTGACTGTCTCTAGACACACCAGAAGTTTATGATAATTGGATCCACTTTCTGAACTGCATCCTACAAATACATACGTTTATGGTGAGGCTTAAAGCGCCAGTGCTCTGGGCCGGCCCACATCAACATCGTGCGGGGGCTGAAGTAGGAATACTCTCCAGGTTTCACAGAGAGATGGAGGCACATGGTCCCGATGTCTCCTTCCGCAAGGGGAATCACGTCCTTACTGAAAGAGCACCCCCCCAAATCGGTTATAATCCATGCAAAAAACCACCACCACACACTACAGTAGCCCAGGGGCTAGCCAGTATGTGCATT
Organism: Terrapene triunguis; assembly: GCF_002925995.2. NCBI lineage: Eukaryota > Metazoa > Chordata > Testudines > Emydidae > Terrapene > Terrapene triunguis. The sequence continues at coordinate 2,374,330 of NW_020664402.1, forward strand.
CATCACTGTCAGATGGCATCAGTCCTGTTCAGATATGAGTCATTTCCCCCTCCGGTGGCTAGTACAGTATAAAAGCCTTAACACAGACAACCCTTGAGATTGAGCAGGTGGGGAGCAGTGGCTTCTAATACCTACACCTCTTACTCACTGTCTTGCTGTTGGTTGTAGAGGCACACCCACAAATAATACAAGTTAGCTGAGTTGCCAACAGGGGTTCTGGGATTTGGGGAGCAGATGGCGATTTGCCATGTTGCTCCCTAAGGAGGTACAGGATTAGCAGCTGAATAAGGATGATTTCCCTAGCTTCATTCCCTTTCATCTCATTCCATCCCATCCCAATAGATGCCCACCACAGATAGTGGAAAGGGGGTTTTACTTTCCTCCTTCTGAAGTCCGCAGGGGGTAAGGGCAGATGTTTTGGCTCTAGCCAAGGGAACGGTCTGGGCATGTTGCAGTCCCTGCCGCACGTTTGGGGCTGTCAACTCCCAGCTACAAAAACATCTCCGGACATGGCGGTCAGGTGGTTGATGCAGGGTAAGGATGCCCCTCCCTTCAGAGGTGCTTTGCACAAGATCAGGGACTGGTGGCCAACAGACTGAAGCGGCTTGAATTGAAGTAACAAATACTCTGGTGTGACGTACAGCCAAATTCTAACCTTCATTAACAAAGCTCAACCACCTGAATACCTTCAGCATTGATGGTTCTGGTGATTCACAGCAGGGAGGGTTGGGGTGGGGGACTGGCAGAAATTTAAAACCATTTTAATTGCATTTGACATTTAAACAGTGTTGGGAGACCCTTTAGAGAGCTGTGCCGCTTACTTTTAACCTGGAGAACATACTGGATGGATGCTGGCCTGGTTGGATCATTAACTGGGATCCTAGTTTTCCATGATGATAAAAAAAATCTCCAATAAAAAAAATGAAACAAAAACTATACAAAGCCGTGTCTTTCCGCAATTAAAATGAAACACTGAACTTTCGTTTCCCTAGCTACATTATATAGAGGTATCAGTTGAACACAATATTTTAGAACCCCGTTTATCCAAACCTCTGTTATCCAGCTCTCTGTATTAACCAAACCACCAGCCGCCTGAACCCCACCACTGTCGGTTCAGTTAATACCGAGAGCCGGTCAATGAAGGCGCGGATAAACGGGGTTCTACTGTGTTTTTATTTTAAAGATTCTCTGTAAAAGCACAAATTCCGTGTTTTTCTGTGGCGAACGGATTTCTAGGCTCCCTGGTCACCAAGTCCCATTTCTGTCTCTCGGTGGGGGAAAGAAAAGATTAGAGCTAGAGTCCTATAACGAGAAGTTAGGCCATTAGTCTACTTGGTTCACAGATACCACCTGCACAGTAAGCAAGCTCTGCTTGTAAACTTCATTGCCTCAGGAAACCTACCATCAAAACACTGCTGTCCAAGATGGCAATCCTGAGCTGGAGGCTGTGGCTAGGTGGCAAACCCCACCTGCAGACCAAAGCAATACCACGTACCTCATGCTCTCACGCACCATCCTGCAGGCCTCCAGCTTGTCTGAAAAGTCCCCAACATCCTCTGCTACCGTCCTATCTGGCATGTCTGCATCAAAGTCATCCTCCTCTAGGGCATCAGCACAGTCTGCAGGGTCACAATCCACCTCTGCGTTGATATCAAAGACTTGGTCGCTTTTCTTAAATTTATCCAGCAGAGCGGACACTGACTGCAGAACAGAAAGAGCAGGTTACTCACTCACAGAAAGGATTCAATACCAAACCCTGGGCCTCCAAGGCAAAATAGGACACCTATCACAGGGCTTAACACATTTACTCCAGAATATAAACCCTACTCTGGCCCTAGTACTCAGAGAGACTGGACTAATTAAAAATCTGAAGGGGATTGGTTATCCAGAGAACGGTCGCTTCAGAGAATCCCACACCCAGGTAACCTGCTCATCCTTGGAGCCTTAGTCCTGTAGATTAAATGCTATAGGATGTCAGCCTCAGGGAATAGAGAGGGGAAAAAAATTGTTAAGAAACTGAAGAACTAAACTCAGGTGATGCCTCCTGAATGGAGCATATCCTCAGGCACACGCAGACCATTTGAGCCCAGAGTACATCACCCCCCGCCCAATCTAGAAGGACAAGAATTGATCCCGTCTTGTACTCAGTATGTGTTTTCTCAGTACCTCAAGATGCAAGAGGAATCAACCTCTCTGCTCCACACCAATGGGTGCTGATTACAATAATCCTAGGGAATCCTTTGGCAAAGGCCAGGGCCTTAATAAGATGTCTGAATGGCGTGTATTTCTCCAGAGACATCCCTTCAAATAGTTTCAAACCCTCTTTTCTGTTTAAAAGTAGGTCAGATGCTTGAGTTAGTCCCAGAATTCTAGTTGCTAAGATGCACCGCAGGGAAATACTACATACCACTTCCCTGTCCGGCTCCGGCAGAATAGCACCGACCCCACAGAGCAACTCTCCCTTTCCTTTCCAGCCTGCAGAGAGATCTTTGACAGAGGAAGCTGAGCACACTGGGAACAACTCCCATATCATGCTCTGCACTGACCTAATATGAGCAGCTTGCTAACAGACCTACCTCATTATGGGAGTCACTGTCCCAGTGAGAAAGCTGGAAGCCACTCAACGTAGGGCAGATGGGGCGCTGTTCGATGCACTGCAGCAGGATAGCTAGAGACCGCGAAACCAGTAAGGAGATATTATGAACAGGGTTAATGATCAGTAATTAACCTAAACAACCAACATCAAATAACCTGGATTTATACTACTGCTGTGGTGACCGTACCTCAAATATGGATAAGCATTTCAGAACACATGCATGGGAGTTGAAGGTTGGAGAAGAAAGCTATTGCCCCACCGCTGAGTGATTAACCCAGGAAATAAATGCCTGAAGCCACACTACATTTACTTTCACCCTACACTGGCTCTGATTTTACGGTTTAAGCCTAAAAAGCAGCAGGAATCAAGAAACCTACCCTAAAATCCACACCATGCATCAAATATAAGAACATCTCCCCCTAAGCAATACATGCATGACAGCACCAAAGGGTTAACCGGGCGGGGGGGCGAATTAGATAACCGAAGCAAGAATGAAGTCAGCTGAGACCAAAATGTTAACAGATGATCCAACCAGCGAAGGGAACATAGTGCCTGTTGCACTGCGAGATAACGAGCATAAGAACTTTATTAGGGGGTTACGTGGGATGAAACGGGAGCCTGGAGGAGTCCAGAGTTCACAGTTATTACTTCCACCTACACTTCAGGTCTTCCACCTTCACAGGAGCAGAGCTCGGGGACTCCAATGTCTCAGAAGATGGGAGTGGCGTGACCTTGGAATCCAATAGGAGCTCACAGCGATAGCTGTGGGTGTGCAGGGTGCTGAGAAAGATGCCAACCGTGCTGCACTCATCGAAGGAGGCTGCTGTCTTCTGGAACATGGGATCGACCTGCACATGGACACAAAGCGAGAAGAATCAAGGAACAGAGGCGGAGGGAAAACAGATGATGGATGGACACAAGACCCCATCACAGAGAAGCTCTAAATAGAGACATGAGCTTCACACTCACACTCGGGTTAACTAGTGCAGAGTTGTCTTGCTGTCGAATTTGAAGCACACCAGTACGGGAGGGACAGGGTGGAGACAGATGAGAGACTTGCTATGACAGCAGAGTGCAGAGATAGGCAAGAGGAAAGCATATGATTGCTACAGCCTGACACAAGATTGCCATGTTGAGAAGAGGAGTTACATGGGGGTGAGGAAGAAGAAGTGTCTATCTGGTGCAGGGTTAAGTAGAACAATTGCTACACGAAGACTCCAGGGCAGTATTCCCCACCTCACTTCTGCAATCTGCCTCAGAGATGTTTATGTTATTCAGGTTCTGTTCGATTGTTTTGTACGAGTGCTTCTTCTTTGTCTGGAGCTTCTTGGCAGCTTCAGTACCGGCAGCAGCTCCATCTATAAAAGGGAGAATTACTGTAGAGGCTGTCTCTAGAGCAATGTAGCTACCAATGGTGGGAGTTTGACTCTTCTTGAAAAGTGGTGGGTCAAGAGTACATCAAACATAGACCCGACCCACTCATGCCTTTCTAAATCTCTGCCTCCTCTTCTATTCCCTCAAGCCTTGGACTAAGAGGGGTTGTGTGTGTTTGGGTTTTACCAGGAGTTACCACAAAAATCAGTGAGCAGGTTCAAGAGTTTTGAAAAATCTCCTCAGAATTACTACAAAAATAATTCTAGGTTTATTTAAAAATCTGATAGCAAAAGGCAGTACTCAAACCCACTGGGCAGACGCCGCAGAGACGCAGACAAGAAAATTTCCTTTGATGCACAGAATCCAGCTCCATCCTCCATAAAATCTCTTCCCATTTAGATTAGTTTGTGAGAATTAACACACTTCTTCTTGCACGCGCTGGTGAGAATATCATCTCTGATTTCACATGGTGCAACCCCACATCAGCTGACAGTGTAGGAACTAAGTGACATGAGTCCCTGGGCTCAGCTGAAGCTGCTTCAGTGTAACAGACAGCGTTTTGTCTGTACAACTTGTAGCTCCTGATCTCCTTGCTCACCCAGACCAACACAAGGAGAAGACAAGTTCTGGACTTCACTAGCCATTATTGACTAGGGAACACAGGCCTAGACAAGTCAGAAACCAAAGTCCCTTCAACTGATCAAATTAACCCCAAAATAGCCATATAGTACCTACTCATAGCAAAGCCTTCACTACACTAAACGAAAGCAGGGAGCACAAACCAGACTGGATCAGCACTAGACATTTGGGGAAATCCTTTAAATGATTTCTTATTCAACTGCATTTAGATGCCCAAACTAACAGGGAACCAGAAACCCATGTCATTCGGCCCATCCCTTACTGCCCGTGTAATGGGAAGCTGAAAAAGACATTGCACAAACATGCTAGAGCAATCTGGATTCATCCAGCTTGCTTAGAAAGACAGGTCTACCATAAATAGATCAGACCATTAGTCCACATGGCTCAATAGGCTACTTCCATCTGTGGCCAATACCTGCACACAAAACTGTCCCATAATGCACCTGACCAGTGATATGATGCTGACAATCACAGAGGGCGTGGGAAATCCGGGGCAGTGAATGTATCCTAAGGATTAGATTCCATTATTTTTATTTTAGCTTTTATGACTACAAAAATTACTGGGCATAAAATTATCCATATTGGGTATGTCTAGATTCCCAGCAAAGGGAAGTTATATAAAATAATTAAAGGCTGTGTTTCCTTTTGTTGACTAATCTGTCTCTCAACAGGACATTCTGCTTTTGTAGCACAAGAAAGGATGAAGACAAGGGGGTGCTTCCTCTTATGATTTTGAATCTCTCAGTCAGACCACTCTGCCAGAATAAGTAACCCAAGTACTCACACTCAGCTCAGAGCAGGGAGAAAGGTCTAGCAGGCTGAGCACAGGACTTGGGAGGCAGGAGATTTGGGTTCTAATCCCATCTGTGTCACTGATTTACTGTGTGAATTTTTACAGTCACTTCCCTCCATCTTCCCATCCCTAAAAAGGGCCTGGAAATCTACAGATACTGTGTAAGCATAAGATTGTTATATGGGGGTCCTGCACCAGTATTTGGAGTTATGACTGTTCCAACTCCCTTGATTAGTACATCAAAATAAAAGCAGCAAGCAGCACACCTGCACCCTGGCTGTCCATATCCTTTGTAGGTGCTGAGTCTTTTCCCAACCCTCCAAGAACCTTGTATACATCTGCATGGACAGCATCCACTCTCACCGCATAGATCTTTGTGCTGGCATCCAGGGTGCCGGCTGCTATCTGTGAAACAGACCGAACAGAACACAGAACACACAATCAGAAAGGATCTAATCTCATTGGAATAAATTGCTTTCAGAGAAAGCAAACACAAAATGTGAGCTGCAGAACTGAAATTTCGGTGAGAACATCTATTTTTATATTCCCGATGTGGCTGGAGACCAGCAAAAAGCTAAAGTAGAATGTGCCAAGCTGAAACGTACAAGAGTGGCCATGTGGCCGGACAAAGTCCATGTTCCATTCCATCAGCACAACCGGAGATGGATTCCTTTTGGAAAATGGAGACATTACGAGCATGAATCACCGCAATGCATTTCTGTTCAGCCACACTGGGCTCTTCCATCCTTTTTCCTTCCACAAAACACAGCTCTTCAGTAATGTCGCTGTGGATACTACGGAATTTCTCACCCACCCTATGCGCTACTGCTGTGACCCATTCTATGGATCAAATGTCACAGTCCTCTCTTTCAGCATGAGCTTCATACATGGAGGTCAAACTTAGTTACAGTCAGGCCACCATTACCCTATGACTCAGCCACGCCAGAACTCTGCACTTGGTGCTGTTCTCCCACCTCCCAGATCTCACCTGTCTTGCACACCTCATTTTAGCTAAAAGTTACAGAAGTCAAATGATGGCTCTTATTCCCCCCCGTTTCAAAACAGAAAGTTATAGCTCCATCTCCTGCCAGTGCCAGCGGGTCCAGCTCAGCTTTGCTTTGAGGATTCTCAGTGACGACGTATCTTTGTAGTGTCTATCTGCAACTGAGTCCAACTTTATTGTATGTTGTTGCCGAAAGTTTCATTAATTAACTGCTTCTCCTTGTCCCTCTCCCACCCGTTACAATTTCACCCCCTGCTACCAGAGACAGCGTCACTTGTACTTCTGCTGTACTGAATTCTACCCAGATTTTTTACCCTGTAGTGCCCTTCAGCAAATACCCTAAGCCCAGCTCCCTAAGCCCACCTGATGCTTCGAAAAAATTGGGGAGGTGTGGGGGGTTGATGCTTCCCAGGGCGCGTAGGACAGTGAGACACCTCTACCGCCCGCCCTTAGCACAAGGAACTAGGGCTTTGGAGCGGAGCCCGGAGCTGGAGCGCGGAGCAGCTCCGGAGCAGTGGAGCTGCAGTTTTTTGCCTGGAGCTGGAGCGGAGCCGGAGCACAGCTCCAAAGCCCTGCAAGGAACCCTTGCCAGTACCTGCTATGGGTCAGTTCCTCAACACCACCAGCCTCTGGCAACATAAGACCAGCCATACTGGGTCAGACCAAAGGTCCATCTAGCCCAGTATCCTGTTTTCTGACAGTGGCCAAGGCCAGGTGCTTCAGAGGGAATGAACAGAACAGGGCAAGTATCAAACAGAGGCATCTCCTGTCGCCCAGTCCCAGCTTCTGGCACTCCAAGAGCATGGAGTTGTGTCTCCTACCATCTTGGCAAATAGTCATTGATGGACCTATCCTCTATGAACTTATCTAGTTCGTTTTTGAACCCTGTTATCCTCTTGGCCTTCACAGCATCTCCTGACAACATGTTTCACAGGTTGATTGTGAGTTGTGTGAAGAAATACTTCCTTTTGTTTGTTTTAAACCTGCTGCCTATTAATTTCATCTGGCAACCCCTGGTTCTCGTCTTATGTAACAGTTAGTCAATTTTTCCATACCACTCATGATTTTATAGACCTTTATCATATCCCCCTTAGTCATGTCTTTTCCAATCTCAGCAGTCCCAGTCTTTTTAAACTCTCCTTATACAGAAGCTGTTCCATACCCCTAATCATTTTTGTTGCCCTTCTCTGTACCTTTCCCTAATTCCAATACATCTTTTTTGAGATGGGGCAACCAGAACTGCAGGGAGTACCCTGGATTTATACAGTGGCATGAGGATATTTACTATTTTATTATCTATCCCTTTCCTAGCGGTACCTAACATTGTTAGCTTTTTTGACCACCACTACCGATCAAGCTGACATATTCAGAGAACTGTCCAGAATGACTTGAGGCTTTCTTGAGTGGTAAGAGCTAATTTAAAACCCATCATTTTGTATGTATAGTTGGGATTATATTTTCCAATGTGCATTACTTTGCACTTATCAACATGGAATTTCATCTGCCATTTTGTTGCCCAGTCACCCACTTTTGTAAGATCCCTTTGTAACTCTCTGCAGTCCGACAGGTAAATAAAAGTGTCTCCTGCCTGATTATGACCACTAGTGTGACACATGGTTTGAGTCAACATCTTACATGACACCCCATGGCGAACGAGTAAGTAGAGACCAGATTGAGGGGATCCCTGTAACCCTTGGTAAGTTGCTCCGCAATTTGGTACAGGGCAGGTTTCTGACTCCTTGGCTGAAGTGGAATTGTAATCTCTCCTGTGCAGGCTCTTCCTTCCCCAAGTCTAGCAGAGTCCTCAGAAAAGGAGCAGTGCAGAGAAAACCACCAGAGAGGCCTTTACTGAAGCCTTCTTTATAATCTGTGTTTTGCTTCCAGAACACTCGTGCAGACTCCCATCAACATGGCTTGTGGAGTCTGACATCTGCCCTGGCAGGCAAGTATCTTACTGTTACCAGCAAGCAGCAATGCCCACTGGAAAGCACAACGCCCACATCCAGATCTTGACTCTGTTCTGCCAGTGACTTGCCATGTGTCCCTAGACAAATCACTCCCCCCGTTCCTCATGCTCGCCCTGCACAGTGGGGTTAAGCTCATCTGCCCACCCCTACAAAGTACCTGGAGATCAGAGGAAGAAAAGCACTCAAGATACAAAGTACTATTCTCAGGGTCACCAGACCCCCTGCTATTTAAATCATGACTGAGAATCCTCTACCCACACCTTGCCCAAGTGAATATTCTGCTGGGCTCCCTCTAAAGAAAACAGTTCCTCCTTTTGACTCCACCCATCATATCCCTGGTTCCCTCCCTGCTGTCCATCTACTCCAGTCTAATTCACTCCGCCTTCAAGTCTCAGATCAAGCTCCTTTCAGTATGGCCTTGCTCTATCGCTGGCCTCTAATGTCAAAATAAGGACTTCAGGAAACCTTGCAAGCCTTTCCTTGATAAATGAACCCTGGTTTCTGTGGGCTTAATTCTGCTTGATTATAACAGTGCAGAAATCTCATTGATTTCACTGGTGTAACAGAAGAGAATTTGGCCCTATCGAATTCTATTAGGAGTTACTGTCCAGTCATTTCCATCAGCTGTCCTAACCAGGAACAGCAGAGGGGTTCCCATCCAGTCTTCCCTCTAATTTTTTACATCCATGTGCAGAATGAATTTTGTTACGTGCACCAATATGGAGGTGATGTGTGGCAGGAGTGGGGCCAAGGGGTTTGGAGTCTGAGAGGGGGCTCAGGGCTGGGGCAGAGGGTTAGAGTCCAGGGGGTGGGGCCGGGGATGAGGGGTTTGGGGTGCGGGAGGGGGCTCAGGGCTAGGATTGGGGTGTGAGAGGGTGAGGGCTCTGGCTGGGGGTGCGAGCTCTGGGATGGGGCCAGGGATGAGAGATTTGGGGTGTGGGAGGGGGCTCAGGGCTGGGGCAGAGGATTGAGGTGCGGGGGGGGGGACGAGGGCTCTGGCTATAGGTGTGGGCTCTGGGGTGGGGCCGGGGAGGAGGGGTTTGGGGTGCAGGCTGCCCCAGGGCTGTGGCGGGGAGAGAGGACTTCCCCCAGCCCTCTCTTGACGCAGCAGCTCTGGGCGGGGTGAGAGGCGCCTCTCCCAACCTGCACCGCCCTTGATAGCCTGCTGCGTGGCCACGCAGCTTACAGGGAACTTAGTTCCCATCTACCTGCATTATGCCCATTTAAAGTTCAGGCAGGAATTAACAAGAGGCCTCTCTGCTCCAGGAGGGAGCAAGAGACAGAGCACTGCACCAAGCTGGCAGCAGCCATCCCCCTCACCTTGAAGTTGGTCAGTTCGGAGTCCTTCTGTTTGAGTATCTCTGCCATGTAATCTATGAGGTGCAGGCCAAACGCATTCTTCGTGGTGATTCTCTGAAACACAGCACATAAGCAGCTTCTATTATTGGAAAATCATGTCCTTCAATCCACAGTGACATGAGCAACTCTTGGTGGGGAATCTCATCAACAGGGGGTCTTTGGAAATCGTTCTAGGCCCGACACTGTTCACCATTGTCATCAATGATCAAAAAATAAATATAAAATCACAGCTAATAAAAATCGGTGGATGGCACAAAGGTTGGCAGAGGTAAATAAGGAGGACGACAGGGCAGTCACACCGTGATCTGTATCCCTTGGGAGGCTGGGCCTATTCAAACAAACTGTGTCTTAATGCAGAACCTTTCCAGCAGCCAGTTATTCTCCATTTTCTAGTTGTGCATTTGATTTTTCCTTCCTACGTGCAGTACTTTGCTCGTCTTTATTGAATTTCATCTTGTTGTTTTCAGTCCAACTCAGCAAGGTCATTTTGAATTCTAACCCTGACCTCCATCCTGCAAGTATGGCCGACATTTTTTGTTCCTAGATATATGACCTTCCATTTGGCCACACTGAAGTGTTTGTTTGCTTTTACCCAGCTTAGCCAGCAATCCAGATCACTCTGCAGTGAGCTGTCCTGTTCATTATTTGCCAGTCCCCCAATCTTTGAATTATCTGCAAACTATCAGTAATGATTTTATTTCTTTCAGGACACTAATAAAACATGTTAAATAGTGTATGGCCAAGAACCGATCCCAGCAGATCCTCACTAGAAACACCCTCACTCGATGATGATTCCCCATTTACAATTACATTGAGACCTATTAGTTAACCAGTTTTTAAACCATTTAATATGTGCCAAGTTGATTCTCTATCATTCTAGATTTTTAATCAAAGTGTCATGCGGTAATCAAGTCAAATGCCTTACAGAAGGCTATTACAGCAACACTACCCCCTTTATCAGCTAAACTTGTCCTCTTCTCAAAAGCCGGATCTTGTCAAACTAACTTCATTTTCCATAAACCTCTTGATTGGCTTTAGTTACGTTACACTTCAACATAACTAATTCTTTATTAATCTAGTCCACATTAGACTCCAAAGTGTATCCTAGAAAGAAGTGACTGAAAAGGATTTAGGAGTCTATTGGACAAGCAACTAAACACAAAGTCCCAGTGCAACAAGCCTGTGGCCGAAAGGGCTAATGAGATGTTTGGATTTATAACCAGAGGAGGAGTAGAAGTAGAGATGATTTTTACCTCTGTGTACCACACTGGTGGAGCAGATACTGGAATACTGCATCCAGTTCTGGTGTCCACATTTTAAAAAAGATGTTGAATAACTGGAGAGGGTGCAGAAGAGAACCACAAAACAGCCAGAGACAAAGCCTCACAGGTAGAGACAAAGAGCTGTCTGTTTAGCTGATGAGAAACGAGATTGAGAAGTGAATTGATCACACTGTGTAAATAGTCTTACAGGGAAAAAAAATACTGGGTGTGATACTGCACCCCTTATTCATCATAGGGATATGATATGATTATGGCATAATTATGATGCATTTTATACAGGATGGGTCATGTAAGGGGTCACTGGAAAAGTTATGATTTGCTGAATATGATTATCCTATTTGTATGCATGTATCATTTTTGTATCTGAAGGTATGAATATTGACTATGCATCTGTATTTCAAATGTGCTGTCTCTGGGTGACACGCACAGTTAGCCTTTCAGGTACAACAATGAAGAAGCTAGACAGTGCTGATGGCCCATCAGCAAAGACAATGGGCTAATGAAGAGTTTAGCCAGCCCGTAAGTAATGGCTGTTATGACTCAGCAAAGGCATATGACCAGACCACATGATACTGAACTCCATTTTGGGTACCTGTATTTTTCCATAAACTGGGCTGGAAACTGTTTTTGGAAAAAAGGATTCCCACCATATGTTAAAGCTATATAAGGTGGGGTGTGACATCATCTAATAGTCTCACTCCCCACACAAGAAAACTCCTGAAAACACTTGTGGAAGAAAGACTAAACTGGGGGACGTGCTTGTCCCACGCTAAAGGGATTTCTAGCCTGTGCATGGAAACCTGGTGGACTGCTTGTATCATCAGCCAGGGTGAGAAATTGCTAATTCATATCCAATCTATCTAGTACGTTACACTTAGTTTGTGGTTTTGTTTATTTATAAGTGATAGCAAACAGATCAAAGCAGATTACCTAGTAATCTATCTTTTGTAGTTAATAAACTTGTTTTTTGCTTTATCTAAATCAGTGTGCTTTTGAGTGAAGTGTCTGGGGAAAAATCTCAGCTTTGTGTACAAAGGCTGTTGCATATTCCTCTCTACGTCGAGGGAGAGGGGAACTGGGTAATAAATTCATACTGGTCAGAGTTTTGATCAGAGCAGGACAGTACAGCTCTGGGGTCTTAGGCTGGGGATTATTTTGGCTGTAGCCTCTCTATGTTGGTTCATGCAGTGGCTGGCCAGAGCCTGCATGTAACTGCAGCTGGGTGTTAACCTGCCTGTGTGAATGCTGGTGGGAGTGTAGGACTGAGAACAGTCTGCAGCTTGTCACAGAAGCACAGTTTGAGAGGGAACCCAAGCTGGTGAGTCAGAGGGCTCAGTGCTACCCCAGTTCCAGGTGGCACCCTGGGGGGAACCTGTCACATTGGGTACTAATGGGCTCTTTAGTCTAACGGAGAAAGGCAGAACAAGGACCAACGGCTGGAAGCTGAAACCAACCAAATTCAAATTAGAAACACGGGACACATTTTTAGCACTAAGGGTGATGATTACCAAGGGAAGTGGTGGATTCTCCATCTCGGAGTCTTTACATCGAGACTGGATGCCTTTCTGGAATACACGCTGGAGACGATGATAGAGCTGTGTGGGTGGGGTTGTGTTTTTTGTACCTCATATGTACTTCCGTTTACCTGTTTGATATGATCCTGCCTGATAGCACAGAATCAAATCAAAGGAGGCTGTTAGAGATGAAGCAAAGAGGAAACAAAATAATGAGAGATAAGGCTCCTTAAGGGAACAGTGAGGGGAGCTATTAACTGGGGATTGCCTGGTAATATTTACTCTTCCCAGACCTGAACCTAGGAAGATGGGGAATTGAATACTGGCTAGGGAAGATGGGAGGGATTGAGCAGGTTATCAGCAGCAAGTGGAGATGCTCCTCTGACGGACACAGAAACTGCAGCAAGCGTGCTGTCTCTCTCAACCCAGAGATGGAGGTAATGAATGTCACACATGCTTTAGCCAAGTTATTTTCCTCAATATAGGGGGAACTTGGTGAAACATAACAGCCTGTGATAATCTAGATCTTAAGATGGTTACAGAAAACTTTGTTTGATAGCATTCTGTCTGGTGAGAAATCACTTATCAGTAGTTGTGGTTGTGAAATCCTCATTTCTTTATTCTTTTATCTTTATGGTCCCCACATCTCTATTGTTTGTCAGTATGGTCTCTGTCTGGTTCTTCAAATGTTTCTGTCTGTTACATAATTAATTTTCTTAGGTGTAAATTAACTAAGGTGGTGAGGTATGATTGGTTAGAGAATTTTGTTACAATATGTTAGGATTGGTTAGTAAAATTTTAGTAAAAATGATTGGTTATGGTATACCTAAGCAGGACTCAAGTTTCACTATATAAACTGGGGTCCAAAAGGAAGTTCTTTGGGAACCAACTCCAGGACACAGCTCCAAAGAGCTGCCAGACTTCAACACTCTGCCAATGACACTGTGCAGAAACTGGAGTCCCCCAGATGACCTGATCCTGACTGGCCAGCAAGAAAAGTTCGCCTGTCTTATTGGGAGTGGTGAGCATTGTACATGTAGCCTGTGCATTCCATTTTGGCGACTGTTAATAAATAGAAGCAGGATATTACTGTGTAAGGCTCTTTCACTGGTAAAAGACCCCATAAACCTGCAAAAGATTAAGCCTTGCATCCAGAGGGAATGGGTGTTTGCCCGGAGCCTACGGAGTAGAGTTAGAGTGCCTAAATTAAGAGGGTTATGTCTGAGCCCTAGGAACAGGGTAAAGTTGGGTGCCCTAGAGCGTGCAAGTGACAGTGAATTTTGTGCAGGTAACACAGAGGCTTTCCACTAGTTTATTTGTATTGTTATAGCACCTAGGAGCCCTAGCCATGGGTCAGGGCTCCGTTGTGCTAGAAGATACACAAAAAGACAGTCCCGGCTTTGAAGCTTACAACTTTGGGCTTACAACTGAAGGCTGCATTCTTCACTTCCAGGCTTAAACTTGGGAGTTATTGAGTCTGTTGCTAAACATCCCAGAAACGACAGCCTTGAGCATATGCCTAAGAGTCCCAAACTTCACCACCTCCAGCAGGCTACACTATGTCCTTTTTTGGGTTGTGTTTGGGTGTGTAAAGTTGTTTGCATGTGTAAAGTTGCCCCACTTGAAGAACTGGCTTTCTTCAAAGTTGGCTTATTGCGCTACAGGCAGAACTACTTTCACTTACATTCTCTGTTGACAGCTTGATGCAGGTGGAGTAGTGATCTGAAATCTGGGTGTTTGTCAGTTTCGGGATCACGGGTAGGGAGGTTTCTGCCGGCCTGAAGAAACAAGCAAGAACGTCTGCTTTAGAGAGCACGGCCTGTCAAGAGCTCCCGCCTGGGTAGCAATGCACGAGAAAGCAGCTGTAACTTAGAAACACCTCCTCACTCCAAGTCCCTGGCCTTTCGCACAACTCCACCCGTATACTTACTCACCCCCACCGAGTCTGGTACTAACACAGCCCAGGGCATTTCCTGCAGGCAATAATCAAACCTGGATAGAGCTGCTTCATAAGTCACTCTGACCTGCTGGAAGGGGACTGCACAGAGAGGGGCGAGTCGGTGCTGCTGAGCTGCAGATCGATGACCCTGGAGCGTCGGCGCTGCTTCCGTTCCTGTTCGTCGTCGTTCCCTGGGAAGCTGGCTAGTACCGGGGTGTTCGAGGTGCTGACATGCTGCCGCTTGGTGCTGGGGGACACGAACACCCCGTCGGAGGAGGCGCTCTGGCTGCGACCAGTGGGCTGGGGCGCTGACGTGCTCATCTTCACTGCAGGGGAGAGCAGAGAAATACAGAGAAGGCAGGTGATGAGCTAAAGAGACATTAACCTCAGCCCCCCCGGCCAGCGCCCCACTAACCGCCCTGGGACAGCTCCTCCCCCCCAGCTCCTGGGAGCCTCCCTCAGCCCCCCAGCGCCCCACTAACCACCCCGGGACAGCTCCTCCCCCCTCCTGGGAGCCCCCCTCAGCACCCCACCTCCCTCAGCCCCCCGGCCAGCCCCCCACTAACCACCCCGGGACAGCTCCCCCCTCAGCTCCCCACCTCCCTCAGCCCCCCGGCCAGCGCCCCACTAACCGCCCTGGGACAGCTCCTGGGAGCCCCCCTCAGCGCCCCACCTCCCTCAGCCCCCCGGCCAGCCCCCCACTAACCGCCCCGGGACGGCCCCAGCTCCCGGGAGTTCCCCTGCGCCAAGCCAGCGGGAGTGACTCGGGCGGGACGGGGGCGCGGCCCGTCACCCCCCGGCAGGCCCCGGCTGCTCCGAACCGCGCTCGCTGGGGGCGGGGCCTCCCCCCGTTCGCTGCCGCGCGCGCCCGGCCCGTCACTCACCGGCCCGGCCGATTTCCTCCGCTTCCCGGTTTGAATCGGCCCGCGCGGACACTGCGCAGGCGCGGGTCGGGTGACGTCGCAGCGACGGGGGAGGCGGCGCGGGGCTGGGGGCCCCTCCCGCGTGCCTGAGCGGCCCCGGGCCTGGCCGCTGCGTCCGGCAACCGGCAGCGCGCGGGAGGCGGGGCTGCGGGCCGGGAGCGAGGGACAGGCAGAGCTCTGGGAGTGGGAGGTTTATACAGCATCTGCCCGCGCCCGGCTCGCCCCGGCCAGCGTCACCGGTCGGGTCCCCGTCCCCAGTCCGCAGGGCAGCCTCTGCCATCCGCCCGCCCCGCCCCGCCCCGCGCAGCGCCGCGCGGGACTGGCAGCAGGGTGATAAACTGCTTTCCTCGTGGGTTGTGTTTTCTAACCAGACAACCAACCTCATCCTCCGTCACTGAGGGACAATCTCCGCGCCTGGGTCTATTTTGCTTTCCACAGCCACATCTCTGTACGGCTTTTCATCAGCGATGTACCCGAGTCCTCGGAGTCTAATTATCTAAACTGTACTGTGAAATCGCCCCACCTACGTTTGGGTTGTTGCTGACTGTGTACTCTATGGAGCATATGACTCTAAAAACAAACTATGTATTTGTGGATAATCTAAGCACTATGCCGAGACGCTCTTTTCCCAACCTATGTATTAGGTAATTTTTTTAACATTAGCTTTAATAAAATTTTACATTAGTCCCAGGAGGAACATAGCCCCAGTTTGGGACTGTTTAGGGTTGGCAAATAGCCAGTTATTCTAGCTGGCTTCTCGTACCTCCCTCGCCGTGTTATAGTTTCCTGTACTCAGTGGGAGGTAAGGAAGGGTGGGGTTTTCCAAGGAGGTGTTGGGAGATGGACAGTGAACTCCCTTGGGCTCCTCTGAAAAGCCGGCCTGAATGCAGGCGGTGGGAGTGAGAGGAGAGCAAATGGCCCATGACTGGGAGAGAAGCTGGGTGGGCTGGATAGGTGCCCGCTCCGTGGAGCACCCAGGGGTAAAAATTAGCAGGTGCTTAGCACCCACCTGCTATAGAGCTGCAGCTCCACCCAGGGCTCAGTAGTTCCTAGGCAGCCCTGCCCCCACTGATCAGTTTGTAGATGGCTGAGTTAATTGCCTATGAGCTGTTCAACTTTTGTAGCCCCTGGGCTTGCTGCAGTAGAGGCTGACCCAGCCCTGCGTCAGCCGTCGGGGGGGGGGCCTGCTCCAGCAGCCTCAGGGGGTTGCTCCAGCCAGGGTTAGGGGTGGGAGCACAGGGCTCCCTCTCAGGGGCAGGGGGTATAGTAGGCAAGGGGAGGCTGTGTCCCTACCCCCTGGCCAGCGTGCCTCCTGCAGGGGCTCAGGGCTGGTGGGGCAGCTGGTGCTGGGGTGGCTGGGGATGCTGCCCAGCACCGGACACCTGAGCACCGGGATTGGGGGTGCGGTGACTGCGCTGCCAGGCCTCCTAAGCGCCAGGGCTGGGGGCTGCCAAGGGCTTGGGGACCGCGCTGCCCAGACACCAGGGGCTGGGGGGGCACTGTGCGGTGAGACCCACCTGCTACCTAGATCTCCTGGGCAAGCTCAAGCTCCCAGCTGGCTCCAACTGCAGGCAGCACTGGGTGAGTCCTGTTTCAGGCAGAGGGTGCCTGGGTGGGGAGGCCCACTGTAGTGTTGGGAGAGCGGGAGAGGAGTCCACCCTGGGTGCAGTTTGGGGATGGGGGGGCCTGCAGAGTCACTATCGCTACCTTCCCCCATTTCTGCCAGTGCCGAGCTGCTCTGCTCTGCCTAGGTGGGGAAGTGTCTGTCCTCAGGGGTGCCATTTCCTAGGGGGGGGGAACTGTCCTGGTCCCCCCAGGATAGTAAAAATCTGGGGGCAAATTTGTCCCTCTCATCCCTCCTGTGCACCCAGCATCCTTTATCCAAAATACTCATTTGGCACTAAAGTTAAATAGGTGTTAACAAAATCAGACAAAACAGAGGTTTTCGAAGTATGATTTAAAATCCCTTCCCCTCTCCTTTGCTCAATTTTCTGTCTCTTGTGAATATCATTTCACTAGTTCTCCTGGTATCATAGGCTTTGTCTGGACTAGCATTTGTCTTCCTGTAGTAATTGATTGCCAATTGCTTGTTAAGTGACTGTGAATGCTAATCTAGACACAAACATTTGCAAAGTATCAGGACATGGTGGCTCAGCCTCAAGCAAACCACAAAACTTGTGCCCCAGAACAAACATTTGGGCACGGAGGGATAGCTCAGTGTTTTGAGCATTGGCCTGCTAAACCCAGGGTTGTGAGTTTGATCCTTGAGGGGGCCATTTAGGGAACTGGGATAAAAATCTGTCAGGGGATTGGTCCTGCTTTGAGCAGGGGGTTGGACTAGATGATCTCCTGAGGTCCCTTCCAACCCTAATATTCTATTCTAAGAGCCTCAGTTATCAACACAATTAGCATTTACGATCAATTAACTTGAGTGGTTGATTGGAGGGAAGGCTTTGAGCCGGGCCACCTGCTTTGAGCCAGCAGCCTCAAAAGCTTTGGGCTTTGCGAACTGAGGACAGGCAAACAGAGGGAGTTTGCACACAGTGTTTTTGCCTTTCAGGCTTCTGTGAGCAGTACATACAACATCTGAGGAGCCTCTTAGAAGGAAGACATGGATGTTTGTCTTTCTCTCAGAGGACAGAAGCGACTGCGTCTGTACGAAGTGCAAGCTGGTCTCCATATTGGAAGAGAAGGTTAAAGGACTAGAGAACCAAATATCAACCCTGCGCTGCATCAGAGAACATGAAGACTTTCTGGATAGAAGTCAGTGTTTGGTATTGCAGGCACAGCATGCTGAAGAATCAGAGAGGGCAGTGCAGAATGGGGAAGATTTTTGGCAGCATGTGACCTCCAGAGGAAGAAAGAGGAGAACCTACAAACCCCCAGTGTAGATAGAGGTAAGAAACCATTTTCAGGCTCTCTGTATAGGTACTACTGCAGAGAAGGATTTGGAAGAGCCATCTGAGGGAAGGGATCAGAAGGAGACCCCATTGGCCAGAAGGCATGGGATGTATTGTCTTAGGGATAGGGGTTCCATGACCACCACTCCCAAGAGGAGGAGATGGGTGGTGGTGGTCAGGGACTCCCTCCCAGAATTGGTGAGTTGAAACTAATTGGTGGACAAACTAATAAACTTGACGTGCTACTCCCCCCAGCACTCCCTTTGTGGGGCCTTATAGAGACTTTGGGGAGAAAAATTCACTACTGGAGTGAGCTTCACCAGCATAGATGCCATCCCCACCATCTCGTGGGACGTCATTATCCTGATCTTGAGCGATGTCCTGACCAGACGGGGCCAGAGAGAGGGACCCAGACAACATCACCACTCCGCTGGCTCCCGCTGAATCCCAACCCCTACCTGGGATGTGAAACTTTGTCTCTCTCTCTCCAGCCCACGTGTCCTTTTCTTTCCCTCCCTTTGTTCTTCTCTGTGCTAGCCCTCTCCTTTTTCCTTCTGCCTAACAACAGTCTGGCTTAGCCAGGATATTTTGTAGCACTGCTGTAAACCTGTGACCAGAGAGGCAGCTAAAAGCAATGTGCTAACCAGCCCAATGCTGGTCCGAGTTTGCCAGGCCTTGAAGTGGCTGATCAGACCGTGTGCTGGGCTGTGCTTTTCAGCAGGGAGGTTGCAAGTGAGAGTCACACCAGAGACAGAAGCTGCATTTTCTACCTGTGCTGGGTTTCTTTCTCCCCCCTTTTGTGGGTTTGTCGTCTTAGGAAACAGGATCAGACTTTAAGAGCAGCAGCAAAGACAGCTCCAGCTCCACTAGCTTCTCCTCTTTTCCCCAAAAGGACAGTTATTGCCGTCACAGGCGCCAGCTCAACCCCCTTTCAGCCCCAGGCCCCACCCCCACTCCACCCCTTGCCCCGCCTCTTCCTGCTCCACCCCAGGCCCCGCCCCCACTCCACCCCTTGCCCCAAGGCTCCACCTCTGCCCCACCTTTTCCTGCCCAGTTCTCCCCTGAGCGTGCCCCATCCCCGCTCCTCACCCTCCCTCCCAGCGCCTCCTGTACTCCATGGAACAGCTGGTCTGCAGTGGGCAGGAGGTGCTGGGAGGGAGGGGGAGGAGTTGATCAGTGGGGCAGATGGGAGGAGCTGAGGGGGAGAGCTGGCTGCTGGCGGATGCTAAGCACCTGGTGTGTGTGTGTGTGTGTGTGTGTGTGTGCGCGCTCCAGCCCCGGAGTCAGCACCTATGATTGCCCGTCGTTGTTACCATCTAAGAGACTGTCAAATGGGACTTTTTCCTCCTAAAACCTCTCTCCAGCCAAAGGGAACAAGGGATGTAGTTCAAACAGACGCTTGCAGAAGGAGGCAGAGGGCTCGGCCCTGAGCTGGAAGTTGTAGTTGTGAGCGCCCAGGCCTTGCCTTACTTAATACTTTGCATTTCAAAGGCTTTAACTGATTTTTCCGTCTTTTCTGTATCTTTAGTAACTGGTTAAAATGTTTCCAGGTGAGTTTGCCTGGTATGGAGCAGGCTGAGGTCTCTGCAAACAAAACCTGTTGGACCTTGGACAGTGACTGGGTTATGTTAACACCTTTGGCCCATAATCCATCCAGATTCCTACAACAGACTCCGCATGCTTGGGGAGCCAGTGGAATACATTTGGAGGGAGGGGGTCGTTTCAGCAGAGATTCAGTCCCTTGGCCCGGAAGTGATGGGGTCAGGTGTTTAACAATGGAGATTTGCCAAAGCTTTTATTTGAACCAGTAGAGCAAAGCCCTTGAGAACAGATGTACACTCGTACCAAAATACCGGAGCATTTCTGGGACCAGGAAGTTTGTCTGACTTGGCTTTAAATGTACAGCGCCTTCTGCATGCCCTCTGTCCCCAGGTCTCTCCACGCCCAGGGCACACAGAGTGGCATTTCCGGCAAGCCCTGGTGGCCCTGCCCCGGCTTAGCGACGCTGTTCTGGCTCCGCTCCGATATCCGTGGCATGGTCTGACTCCCACTAGTGATTCCGTGCTGTGGATGATGGG
Source organism: Terrapene triunguis (assembly GCF_002925995.2). NCBI lineage: Eukaryota > Metazoa > Chordata > Testudines > Emydidae > Terrapene > Terrapene triunguis. Next base: position 2,394,698 of record NW_020664402.1, read on the forward strand.
CTAGACTATCAGGCCCACAGCATAATGGACTGCTCGGTGCTGCAGACCCACACCCTGTCTTGCTGCTCTGTGGGAGTAGAGCCCTCACTTGCTCCATCATTTCCAGGAACTCGCTCGTTGCCTGGGCATGAGCAGCAGGCTCCAGTGCCAGGTGCTGGAAGAGGTTGAGGGGCTTGGCGTTCAGGAAGGCCTTGAGGACAGGGAATTGGCTGGACAGGGTGCTGTTTCCGATCAGGAAGTGGTAGAGGCGTTTCTCCTCCAGGCCACGGCACAGGTACAAGAGGATGTCCTGCAGCCTCTGAGCTAGCTGCTCCGGGCCCCATTTCGACAGCGGCAGGAGGAGCAGGAGGTGCATCAGGACGGTTTTGAAGTGGTAGGTGGTGAGGATCCTGTTCTCCAGGGTGGGCAGCCTGCATTCCTTGAGGTAGATGAGGATCTGGAGGCATTTCAGGTGGCAGCTGTCCTGTGGGGTGTACTTGCTCACAATCTGGAAGAACAGCATTTCCTGGACAGCGAAGGTCTCTAGCCAGACTGTGCTGCTCGGGTGGCCCGTCTCAGCCCCGTGGCTGGCCAGGAAGACCAGAGAGTCTCCCCGTTGCACCCCGAGTATGATCTCGATGGAGACGGCCTTCCCGGACTCGTAAGTCAGCCTGAGTTTGCAGGAGGAGGCGGAGGGCTGGGCTGTGAGCTGGAAGCTGTAGTTGTGAGCCAGGAGCGCCCAGGCCTTGCCTACCAAACTATGGAACCAGAGGATGGTTTTTCCCACGTCCAGGTGGGAGCTAGTGCACAAGAGGTGCACGCGGAAGGGCCCCTGCTTGTTGTCACTCAGGTCTTCCTCGGAGTGGTGCAGGAGGCAGAGCACGTCCCCCAGCAGCCTCTCCCTTTTGCACATGCACTCCAGCTCCACCAGGATGTGGCCATGCTTCTCCAGGGTGCCCTCCGCATTCTCCACCTCCAGGCGGAAGGAGTGCCCCTTGGGCGGCAGCAGGGGCACGAGCACCCGGTAGGCCTTGGGGTCCCTATGGGGGCACCAGCCTTCAAAGGTGCTGGCCACACCAATGCAGTTCTCCAGCTGTGGGAGGAAGGTCTCATAGGTGAGGACTCGGCAGGCCTCCAGCAGGTTGTTCACCAGGCCTGCCACGAACTCGCAGGTGCTGGCCAGGTCCTTGGACACTCCCTGGAGGTGCTGTTGGTAAAAGTGCTCCAGGGCCTCTCTGTCGGGGAAGTCGGGATGCCGGGTGCAGGAGCCCCTGGGCGCTGCTTTGGCATCGTCCTCCTCCTCCTCGCTGCTGATATCTTCGCTGCTGGAGTCGTAGCTGGACTCGGGCTCCAGGCTGGGCATGCAGATAATGAGCAGGATAATGGCCAGCGCCCCATAGTGCCACCTATCCCAAGCCATGTCGTCGGGCCCCTGCTCGGCCACCACCCTCAGCGCCGTGGCCCCCTCCTCCCCCTGGCTCTGGTTTGGCCCCAGGCTCTGGCGTGGGCCCGGCCTCTCCTGTTGGTTCCTCTGCTCAAACTCCAGCTGCAGGCGCGTCATTTCGAGGGCCAGCCGCTGCTCCTGCTGCTGTGCCCGCTGCACCGTTGCTGGGTCCTCCTTGTCGCTGACCATCAGGGGGTGGTGCACGATGGCCAGCACCACCATGAAGAGCAGGCTGACCACAGCCATGGCCTGGAGAAGGGAAGAGAAAACCACTCAGGGGGCGGAGGAGGGAAAGGATGGGGGAGGGGTATCCCGCCCCCCTTCCACCTCTGCCAGAGCTTTGGGCAGCACCCCCAGGTGCCTGGCTGGGTGCTGCAGGAGCTGTACTGGGAGAGCACACGGCCTCCTCCACGAAGCACTGCAGGCCCGGAGCCAGCATGTCACACACCCCGGCCCAGGTGATGGGTGATTTGGGGAGTGGGCGAGCCTGGGGGCTCTGAAGGAAGGAGAGAGGGATTTGGTGGCTAGGGGGCAGGAAGCTGTGAAGTAAGTGGGGTTTGGGCCCCTTGGATGGGGCAGGAGGATGGATGGAGGGTGGGGTATCTGGGGTCTAGACCCGGAGCTTAGGGGAAGGTTGCTTGTGCTGCTGGGGTCGTGGGAGAATGTGGGGGTCAAATTCCAGGTGCATCAGGCATGCTGGCTCTGAGTCCCGGGTGGGATTTTCTTTCCCGTTTAGTCCTGAATCTGAACATTTGTTTGATACCAGCCTGAGTCTGACCATGGGTCTCTGCCCAGACACATCTTAGTGCTATATCGTTTGGAAGCTAATTGCTGGCGAATTAGGAAGGTTGGAATAGTCCACTGGAGTCAACGGGATCACGATCTAAACAACTCCCTGATGTGGGGAAGGTTTGGAGTCCACCCCAACCCCCACAGCCCTGAGTCTCATGTAGCCCCATGGGAGCTGGAAGCTGAGTGCTGTCTCATTGCCTTGAGGGGCTGCGTTCTGTCAATTTCCTCTCTCTGGAACCACAGGGCCATCGTCAGCTGGGTACAAACGGTTCAGCTCATCCCTCCTCTCCCTTAGAGTGTGGGTCAGTGACCCCAGCTCCAAAGCCAACTGTTTTCAAAGACAATTGGTCCCTTAGTTGAAGGGCTGGAATTTATAGGGGAGCCAAAGAAATCCAAATTGCTGATAGGCAGCATCTGGGCCACTTGCAGTTAAATAATTCTGCCTACCCCCAAGCTTAGGAAAGTCTAGTTACTAACTAGCCATTAAGGCCACTGATTGGGGGGGCTTTTTTCTGAGCATGTGGCCTGATGTCCAGAAGTGCGGAGCATCCACAACTCCAGTTTGCAGCCGCTCAGCACACCTGAAACTCAGGCCTGGTTGTCTCAAGCTGGGCACTTCAAATTCATGACAGCTCTTGGCAGTTTGGTCCAATGCTTCTTAAATGCTAAGGACTCTCTTAAGGAATATGTGCTAAAGCAGTCAAGATGCTTCTCCAAGTCCGTGTTCGCCGCTCCGAGCTTTGCCTCGGGGGTCCCCCTCCTCCATCTGCCTCCACCCAGCCTCTCCATACTCACTCTGTGGAGGCGTCACACTCTCTAAGAGAGGGTGAAGCATAAGCCAGGGCTGGCCCATGCTACAACCAGGGCCGGCTCTGGCTTTTTTGCCGCCCCAGGCAAAAAAGCCTCCGGCC
>NW_020664402.1:2398223-2441313 GCF_002925995.2 Terrapene triunguis
CGCGCCGCCCCCCTCCAGGTGCCGCCCCAAGCACCAGCTTGGTGGGCTGGTGCCTGGAGCCGGCCCTGGCTACAACCCTGCCAAGAGCAGCCCTCCAGGACGTTCCATTCGCATTGCGCTGGCTGGCCCACCTTCCCCAGCCCTTCCTGCCCGCTGACACCACCCACCTTCCATTATTACCCACTCTGTGAAGTCACACTGGCCAGAATCCCTTTAAAGGGGTGGCACACAAAGCTCCACTTGTGCCCTGCAATGTCAGTCCCCGCCCTGCCCAGCCCAACTTTGGGAGATCCCAGCAGCGAGGTGTGATGGATGGGAACTGGAGCAGGGCAAAGCTGGTGGGATGACTTCTGACCAGCCTGAAGCTGGGCTAGGCTCATCAGTGCAATGTTTACCCTAGTCTGAGCAGCACTGAGCAAAGCTAGCCAGAGTCGTGGCAGGAGCTGGATTTTGAGCAAGTCTGGATCGGATGATCGTACCAGCTGGAAACCAGGCAGAAGCCCATGATTTTTTGGTCCATCTGTAGCAGTTTCAGATGAGTTATGCTGGGGGTAGAAAAGGGGGGCTGGCATAGTTGGGGCTGAGAGGCACGAGAGACGCTCTCCTAGGGCGTTACAGCGGAAACCCCTCTGGGTGCTTTCCGCTGGGTTATTCGCAGTAGCTGTAAGGAACTTGGCAGCTGGGGATTGCACGGATGATGTAGGAGGCAGAACAGAATCCAGCTCACTCTGTATTGGCTGCACTAATACCAACCCATAACATCTCCCAGGCACTTTAAACAGGAACTAACCCCTTCTCACCACCTCTCCTGTGTCGGAGCCTGACTCCCAGTCCTGGCCTTTAACCCCCCCCCACACCCACCTCCTCAGGCCTCTTGTGCCTCTGCCTTTATGATGATTGACGTATGTATAGCACAGCAGCACCTAGAGGCCAAGGTCCCCCCGTGCTAGGCCCTGTACACACACATCATAGAGACAGTCCTTGTCTCAAAGAGCTCTCAATCTAGATCCACGAGGGCCTGGATCTTCCCCCTTTGCTGATTTGGGGCTTGCTGTTCTGCCAGATCTTTCCTAGTCTGTAGGCCTCTGCTTCACCTGTGCAGGCCAAGGGCGTCTGTCCCACCCTGGCTACGCAGCACCAAGCAGCTCTCAGAGGGAAGCCGCTCCGTGTCTGCCCTGCCCCCCATTTCTCTCCCAGTGGCCTGGCTCTCTCCCTAGAAAGCCCAGCCCCACTGCAGAACGCACACAGCACCTGCAGACAGTGAGTGTTGCAGGGGGCTGCGGGTTTGGGAAATCTGGCCTTAATCGGGGAGGCTAAATGGGAGCCAGGCTCTTTGGTGTACGCACCTCTGTACAGTGTCTCTATTACCACCTGAACCCCTGGGCTGGGAACACGGAGCGCTTGCCTCGGAAATCCCAAGGGCTTGGGAAGTGGCACTAGGGATTCATTAGGTGGCTCTTTTCCCTCCGTGTCAGAGCGGAACCCAAACCCTCATTGGGTGCAAGGGGCACTTCTGTGTAACCTAGGGTTGCCAACTTTCTAATCGCACAAAACCAAATGCCCTAGCCCCGCCCCTTCCCCGAGGCCCTGCCTCTTCCCTGAGGCCCCACTTCCCACTCACTGCATCCCCCCTCCCTCGGGGACTTGCTCTCCCCCACCCTCACTCACTTTCACAAGGCTAGGGCAGGGGGGTGGGAGGGGGTGAGGGCTCTAACTGCAGGTGCTGGCTCTGGGGTGGGGCTGGGGATGAGGGGTTTGGGGTGCGGGAGGGGGCTCTGTGTTTGGGGGGGCTCAGGGCTGGGGCAGGGGGGTTGGGGCTCGGGGTTGGGGGTGTAGGCTTACCTCTGGTAGCTCCCGGTCAGCGGTGCAGCAGGACTAAGACAGGCTAGTCCCTACCTGTCCTGGCACTGCGCTGTGCCCCAGAAGCGGCCAGTAGGTCCGGCTCCTAGGCGGGGGGGCCAGGAGGCTCAGGGCGATGCCCTCACCTGCAGGCTCCCATTGGCCGCGGTTCCCAGCCAATGGTAGTGCGGAGCCGGTGTTGGGGCGGGGGCAGCACACGGAGCCCCATGGCCCCCCTGCCTAGGAGCCGGACCTGCTGGCCGCTTCCGGGGTGCAGCACAGTGCCAAGACAGGTAGGGACTAGCCTGCCTTAGCCGGGCAGCACCGCCAACTGGACTTCTAATGGCCCGGTCGGCAGTGCTGACCGGAGTCACCAGGGTCCCTTTTTGACCAGGCGTTCCACTCGAAAGCCAGACACCTGGCAACCCTAGGTAACCAGAGGTGCTGTCTTTCAGATGAGATGTCAGTCCAAAATCCTGATTGCTTGGAATCATCACAGATCCCAGGCCACTAGGCCTAGCAATGACAGGTGTGACGCTTCCCAGGGTACCAGGAGCGCCGCCAGCTTTTCTGCCGCCCTAGGCGGCGGAAGGTCCTGCCCCAAAATGCCGCCCCCCACAGAGGCGGCGGAAGGTCCCGCCACCGAAATACCGCCACGGTCGCCACCCCCCAAATTGTAGCACCCTAGGAGACCGCCTAGGTCACCTAATGGGTTGCGCCGGCCCTGCAGGGTACCCAGGGCTATGAGGCACCTCATTACCACCTGCCCTTAGCATAAGGAAGCGTCGTCTGTGCCTGCCAGAGGTCAGCTCCCCGACTCCACCGGGCGTGCCCCTCTAGGCCTACGCAGGCCCCGCTGCCAGTCTGTAGGTTAGCAGCTGTCACACGCCAGCCCTGGAGTCCTCTGAGCCTCCCCCTGGAGGGTTCAGCCGCTGGACACTCACAGATTTGCTGCTTCCAAAGGAGCAGGACAACCCAGCTTACCAGCTCCACCGCAGATCACCGCTGCGCTGAGCACAGCACACGCCGATTTGGTTATGGTGATCTCAAGCACAAGGTTATTTAACAAAGCCCAGGTAACTGCAAGAAACATTGGAAACAAAAGATTACGTATCAAATAAAATCATAACATACATAGAATCATAGAATATCAGGGTTGGAAGAGACCTCAGGAGGTCATCTAGTCCCATCCCCTGTTCAAAGCATCCTACAGCCTAGACTCAGTTAACTAGATACGCATGTCTAATAAAGTATTACTCATCCCAAATCCATGCTGTGCTTTGCAGCCTGGCTGGCTGTGACCCTCCTTTCAGGAGATGCGCACACTGTCCGTTTACCTCCTAGGACCTAGGTGAAGGATTCCATGTGTCTCTTTGCACCAGGCCAATCCTTTTTCTCTGTTCCTAAACAGGTCACTCCCTGCTGTAGGTTCTGCAATGTCTCAGTTCGCACCTGGCTCAGTGTACAAACAGGCCTACTACATGAGGCATACAATACACGGAACACAAACGGCCAGACAGGGAGATAGATGTCTGTTGCCTCCTGCCTGAAAGGGACATCTCCAAGGTGTGTCGCTCCTGGGGACCTTAACTCACAAACCTTAAGAACATCATTTGCAGTATAGATACAGAACGTCTTAACCATGAGCCGTACATACATTTCACAAGGATTATGACGACCAGTGGACAACTGGCTCTCCATAGAGACCTCACGCTCCTCCCTTTGGTGAGCTATTATGCAGATATCTGACCCCAGGAACCCTGTACAATCCTATGCAGCCCTCTGCCAGTTGACCCCTGGCTTACGGGGTGAGCAGTTCTATCAGATAAGTCTCACTTTTTCATTTGATCCTGTTTTGCCCCGTCCTCTATTTTCAGACAAAGTTGGTGAGTTGCAGTGATTCTTCTCTCGGTCACACTGGAGCAACGTCCGTGGAGTTCCTCCTCATTTCCCTGTGTGAGCTAAAGGGGAATTGGGTTCCAGCTCTGCTAGAGTTTGGGGCTTTTCTCTCTTGCCAGGACACAACTGGAGCATGCAGCTGTCTGGTGCTGGCTTTGCTACCTCACCTTGTTCACATCTGTCTGTGTGCAGATACTCTGGGTTCTCTGTTGGGCGAGCGCAAACCCGGTATGTTCCCATTGTTGATCACTGCTGACTTGGGCATTGCATCATAAAGATGCAAACTTCAGTCCTGGGGCTCCCTGCTTGGCAGGAAGAGGTTTGCTGGCTAGAGCTGATCACGTTTGACAGATAAATGATTTATTTGCTGAAAACTGCAGTTGTGATCAACCAAAACTTTGTGAATTTGACCCAATTAGTTTTGTCTAGAAAAACTTCTTCTGGGTCAGCATCAGCAAACTCTCTCTTTGTGCTAGGGCACGTGCTGGAATGTGCGAGACCCAGGTTTTGAATTCCCACGCTAGGGGCAGGGACTTGAAGTCAGATCTCCACCTGTAGGAGCTGGATTTTATAATGTACTTATGAGAATTAATGTATGATTTAATTTCATCCTGTCAGCCATCCCCTTTGAATAGCAGAAAGGAATGACAGACAAGAACAATCCTTATGAGTGATTATGGTCACCCTTTTGTTTTAGAATAAGTTATAAAGCTACTATGGTTTCCTATATGTATTACAAATTAGGAAGTAAGAGACAGGATTCTCCATTGTATCTATGTTAAGAAGATTAGAGGAATGTTGAGGGCCTGAAGCCCCAATGTAAATTGTTTTAGTTATAAGATTTAGCAAGGCTTGATTTACAATGTATTCTGCTGAATATACAATACTGCTGTCTGTATACCTTTGAAGGTTTCTGTAAGAGATTGTTTGTGTGAATGAGGAATGCATGCATCAGGAAAAGATAAGGTGTGAAAGCCATCACAAATGTCCAGATGGTCAAGAAGAAGTGAGAGACTTGGAAAGACCAGGAGACAATCAGAAAACATCCATTGTATCTGATGTTAAAATATGTTAGCAGCATTGACGACCTCAGCGGTGAGGCAGGCACCCCCGAAGGCGAGACAACAAATAAGAGATAACGATGGGAAGCCCGACAATAACTATCAAATGATAACACCACTTAAGGACTAATGATTACAGGATGACATTGCAAAATGCATGAACTCAAATGGGAATTTACAACTATAAAGCTGGGGTGTTTTGCCATGGAACTCTGGGTTCAGTCCTGCAAAGCCTCAGAGCATCGGATCGCGACCGACAGAACCCAGCTCCACACTCGTGCTCAATCTAACTGGCCATTAGATTGACTCGAGCTACAACAGACTGGTAACTATGAACATCACTGGCAGGACTATGTGTGTGTATGTGTGTGTGTCTAAAAAGCGTATGCTAACTGTGGTAGTCTCAATAAATGCTGTGTATTTACCTTCCTCTATAAAGATCCCGTGTGCTTTGTATGAGCATAACACACCCTCCCGGGTTCATACATTGCAAGGCTAGAAAGGACCTTTGTGATCATCTAGTCTGCCCTCCTGCATAGCACAGGTCAGAGACCTGCCCCAGAGTAATGCCTAGCACAGATCTGTTAGAGAACATCCAGTCTTGATTTAAAACTCGCCAGTGATGGCGAATGCACCACCACCCTTGGTACATTGTTCCAATGAATAATTTCTCTCACTGTTAAACTTTACACCTGCTCTCCTGTCTGCAGACTACAGCAAGCAAATTCCTAAACCCTGCAGCAGGCCTGGGTCCCTGGCTGCTCAAGAGCATTCCACACCCCCAGCTGGGTTTCTGGTCCTGCCTCCTGTTCCTGGCTCCCACCCCTGTTTTCTTCCCCCTTGTTACCGGTTCCTGCCCCGGCTCCGGCTGATACTCTGGCTCTGACCCTTGGCTCCTGATTCCTGGCTCTTGGCTCTGACTCGCTTCCTGGACTTGGCAACTTGGCTTCTGATTCGGCCTCTGGCCACTAGGCCTAGGCATTTCTGTTCCAACCATTAGGCCAACCTTCCACCCTGACCATTAGGCAAGACTACCCGTGGCCCAGTCCCTAATGCCGAGTCCCTTTGAATCGTTCCCCTGCGATCTTCAGCCCCTGACACTGGCTCCTCACAGAATTCCAGCTCCTCTGCCCCCAAAGGAGCAGCATAGCCCAGTTAACTAGTCTGACCTTAAATCACTGCTCCTGTACAACACCCAGCCCTTGTGAGCTCTTCTAATAAAACAAAAGTAGGTTTATTTGATGTGTCCTGGTCTGTGGGGAGCTTGCTTCTGAGGATGAGCTGGGAGAGGTTGGGGGGGGGCGTTATTTAAAGGCCAGAAAAGGGGGTTCAGGAAATATATATTTCAGGATGGGGTCCCCATCAAGTATGTCTCTATTCACAGACAGGGCAATTTTCTGTCTATTGTATGTCCCTTTTTCACCTCCAAGTGGTTTTGATTGTTTGCAGTTCTCTCTGATGGTTTCCATTGCTAGTCTTGGGATGGAGCAAGGCTAGATAACTGAACCTGGCATTACAGCTAACCCAGGAGGGGTACAGCTCCCACCTGCTTGAATGGGCTATCTCTGATATATATTCCCGGGTGATTAACTTTAGGCTAGGGCAGGCTAGTCCTGACCTGTCCTGGCACCACGCTGTGCCCCAGAAGCAGCCAGCAACAGGTCCGGCACCATGGGGCTCCACACACTGCCTCTGCCCCAACACCGGCTCTGCACTCCCATTGGCTGGGAACCACGGCCAATGAGAGCTGCATAGGCAGTGGCTGCAGGTGAGAGCAGCGCATGGAGCCTCCTGGCCCCCTGCCTAGGAGCCGGACCTGCTGCTGGCCGCTTCTGGGGTGCAGCGTGGTGCCAGGACAGGTAGGGATTAGCCTGTCTTAGCCCTCCTGCGCCGTTGACGGGGAGCCGCCCGAGGTAAGCCTACACCCCAACCCTGAGCCCCAACCCCCTGCCCCAGCCCTGAGCCCCCCCAAACAGGGAGCCCCGTCCTGCACCCCAAACCCCTCATCCCCAGCTCCACCCCAGAGCCAGCACCCCAGCCCAGAGCACTCACGCCCTCCCACACCCCAACCCCCTGCCTCAACCTGCAGCCCCACTCCTGCACTCCAAATCCCTCGGCCCCACCCCCCAGCCTCCAGCCCAACCCCATAACCTGCACCCCCAACCCAGAGCCCTCACCCCCCCATGCCCCAACCCACTACCCCAGCCCAGAGCCCTCTTCCGCACCCTGAACCTCTCATTTATGGCCCCACCCTGGAGCCTGCACCCCCTCCCACACCCCAACCCCCGCCCTAACCCAGAGCCCCCTCCTGCATCCCAAACCCCTCATCCCTGGCCTCACCCCAGAGCCTGCACCCCCTCCCACACCCCAACACACTGCCTCAACCCGCAGCCCCCTCCCGCACTCCGAATCCCTCGGCCCCACCCCCCAGCCTGGAGCCCCCACTCCTGTACCCCAAACCTCTCATCCCCAGCCCCACCCCAGAGCCTGCATCCCCAGCCAGAGCCCTCACCCCTTCCCACATCCCAGCTCTCTGCCCCAGCCTGGAGCCCCCTCCCGCACCCTGAACCCCTCATTTCTGGCCCCACCTCGGAGTCCGCACCCCCAGTTGGAGCCCTCACCCCATCTCGCACCCCAAACCCCTGCCCCAGCCCAGTGAAAGTGAGGGAGGGTGGGGGAGAGCGAGCCACCGAGGGAGGGGGAATGTAGTGAGCTGCGGGCGGGGCCTCAGGGAAGGGACGGGGCTAGAGCGTTTGGTTTTGTGCAATTAGAAAGTTGGCACAGGGCTGACTCAGGCCCCAAGCAAGGGGAACCATGTCGTGACTCAGAGTCACATCTGCCTCCCAGGTGCCTCTGAGGATGGCCCCGGGACTGGAGGAGCTCTCACCCCCCGCCACAGCCTCCTGGGGGCAGGGAGGGGAACAGAGCCTCTCCGGTCTTGGGGCTGCGGGGGAGGGGGTCGGAGAAAGGAGCAAATGGGTTACGGGGCCACAGTGGGGGGCAGAATGGGGCGGGACCGTGGGTGAAACAGGGGTGAGGGGAAGGGGCAGAGCGGGGCAGGGCTGTGGCGGGACCGCAGGTGGAAGAGGGAAACAGGGGAGGGACCACAGACAGAAGGAATGGGGAGGGCCCCCACTTGCTCTGGCCCAGGGCTCCACGAAACCTTAATCCGCTGCTGACTGTGCCTTTCCCAGCCCTGCAGAAGAGCTGTGAGTGGCTGGAAACTTGCCTCTCTCCCCAGCAGACGTTGGGCCAATACAAGATATGACCTCACCCCGCCTTGTCAAGCTGTTATGGGGACATTTTTCCTTAGAAAAGTAGCATTTTCAAGGGCACTATCTGGAGGTTGGGACGCCCTAGTTCTAGTCCTGCTCTGGGCAGGCAGGTGCGTCTAGCAGGGAGGGAGAATGGGGACTCTGTTCCTGGCTCCGGGAGGGGAGTGGGCTCTAGTGGTTAGAACAGAGCAGGCTGGGTATTTGGACTCCGGGGGTCTCGTTCCATCTGTCAGTGCTTGGGTCTGGTGGCTCAGGGGAGCCATTGTGGCCTGGTGTTCAGAGATGCTGGCACATAAGGCACTGAAGCAGGGGAGCTGTAGCGGTGACCTCTCTGTGCCTTCCCCGGCTGTAGACTGGGACTCACCCTCTGGAGGGCGTGATGTTTATTTGTGTTAAGGCCTGAACCTCTTTCCCCATGGCAGGTGAAGGGTTAAGTGCCCTGCCAGCCTGCTCTGGTAAATAGCATTCAGGGTAAAGAAACCCAAAGCACCCTTCCCTGGCTGCACAACCCCGAAAGCGTGGTCTCTGATCACCCATTAGCCCCTGCAGTGCATGTGCCCTCAGGCCAAGGAAGGCACTGAGGATACAGCCTGGGGCAGAACTGGTGTAAATCTGGAGCGACTATGGATTTACACTGGTGTTAGAGCAGAGCCCAGCCCTGATGGGGCAAAGGGACTGTCAAACTGCGGCTATCTCTGGGTGCCAGCGGGCCTGTCGACGTGTAGCCAGGGAGGAGGGGGCACATACATTCAGCACTCACATGCCGTCCATAGCATAGCTGCCAGTGCCATCACAGACCCCAGCCCTGCCTTGTGGGCGTCACCTCCTGGGCAGAGAGAGTGGGTCAAGCTTCCCCATTTCAGCCCACCCTGGACGGGGTGGAGGGGACTGTCCATTCTTGGGGGGAGAGGGGAACACGTGTGACGTTCATTCAGCCCCAGCACTGGACAATCCCCAGACAGCTCTGGTCTGGGGCGTCTCCACCCCTGCTGCCTTCCTCACCCTGGCATCCTTGCCTGGCATGGACCCTGACCTTGTCCTGGGCCCGTTCTGTCCTGGGGTGAGGGGTGAATTCCATCTTCAGGTTCTTCTAGGGTTCGTTAGCCCCCACTGCGAGACCCCAGCTTTGTCTGACTCGGGTGGGATTGAGTCTCCACATCCCCCTGACCCATTGTGTTCCTCGCTCCAATCCCACTGCCCCCCAGCGGACCCCGAGCTCTGTCCTGAGGGGACCGCCCCACCTCAGGGGGCCCCGTCTCCTTGATGCGCAGGCGGTGCCGAGGGAGGGGGGATGCGTGGAGTAACGTGACAGCGGCTGGTATATTTACAGCCTGGGGGAGGGCAGGGTTAGAGCCCAGCACAGCCCGGAGCTGCTGAGTAACCTTCACTGGTTTCTTTATGCTGAGGCCAACGCTCGGCCTTCCCGTTGTGCCAGACGGTGCCCAGGCTTCGAAGCACACAAATCCCCTCATAAATCAAGCCAGCGGAGGGGGTCGAGTTACCAGGGTCTGTCGGTAACGACAGCCAGCTAATCCAACCTCCTTATCTGGGATTACTGCCCACGGCAATTCATTACCGTCCGGGCCAATCAGCGCTGGGTGGGCACAGGGGCCTGGCAGGCGCGCTCCTGCACCGGAGCCTCTTGCTGCCCCCGAGGCCTGTCATCGCAGCTATAAATAAGGCGACTTGTTTGCAGAAGAACAAATTTAGCCCAGACAGAAGGTCAGGGTGGCAGTGAATAACCTTCCATTAAAATGGTTCTCATTCCTGAGTCTCACTTGGCAGGGCGGGGGATGCACTGATGGCTGAGGGAGGTGGGGGTAGGGGCTTGTCCCCTTCCCCAAAGCCTGCTCTCTGCTTGGCTCTGCCGCTGCAGGGAGAAGCAGGAATAGATCCCCAGTGGGTCAGCAGAGCTGTGGGGCCGTGGCAGGCAGGTGATCGTCAGGTGGCAGCCCAGCACCTCAGCAGCACTGAGATCACACCACAGCCCCAGAGCTCTGCCAGTCACACCAGCGAAGAAGCTGGCTCTCTGCAGCCAAACCCCAGCAGGGCTTGGGGCAAGTCTGGCCCCGGATCCTGCTCGCAGCACCACGACTGAGGCTGACCCAGAGGCCGCGGAACCTCGCTTTGAATGGGGGCTGCAGCACAAAGGGAGGTCGGGCCGCGCCTGGGGCTCTGGCAGCAGCATGGGTGTGGAAGGGCATGGGCAGGGCTGGCTTTAGGTCGGGCCCCGCGCCTAAGAGGGCCCCGCGCCCAGTGGCAGGGAGAGAAGTGGCCGAGAATCCCTTCCCTGGCTAGAGGCTCCTTTTTAATTTTTACTCACCCGGCGGCGCTCCGGGTCTTCGGCAGCACTTCGGCGGCAGGTCCTTCAGTGCCGCCGAAGACCCGGAGCGAGTGAAGGACCCACCGCCGAAGACTAGGAGCGCCGCCCGGTGAGTATAAGCCCCACGTATTTTTTTTACGTGGTTTTTTTTTTAGTCATCCCTGCCAGGGCCCCGTCAAAACTGTTCGAATTGGGACCCGCACTTCCTAAAGCCGGCCCTGGGCATGGGGCAGGCACTCGCCCTGGGCTCGAAGATGCATAGCAGACTGAGGAAGCGATGGAGTCGGGGGGGCTGCGGTGGCATGGTGCCCCCCCCCCCCACATTCCACTCCCTGGGCACTCACAGCAGCCACTCGTCACGCACCTGGCTGCCCCACTGATGGTTTCTCCAAAATGACGTGGCTGTTCCAGGCCACCCCTTCTTCAGCCCCTGCCTCCTGACACCCTCTTCTCCTGGTGCCCAGGGAGCTAGGCCAGAGGAGGGGCAGGACCCTGGCTGCCCATGCAGTCCGGCCCAAGTGCAGGATCAATTCCCATTGCCTCCTCCCTGCCACTGCCAGTTCTGCTGCCTCTGGGCTGGTCCCAGGACACAGGCTCCATTCCCTGAACTGTGGGGACATTGGAGGCCAGAGCCAGCTGTGGGTCTGGACCTGGCGCTACAAGAATTTCAAACTCAGAGCCAAACTTCCCAGCTCAGGCCCAGTTCTGCATTGAAACGGAATGTCGCTCTGGTTCTCAGCCCCAGGGAAAGCACAGGCAGTGCGGGGGACCACGTATCCCAGGATGCTTCTGAGCCTTGTCTTTGGCATTCCCAACTGAAGGTAGGCATTTGCTCAAGCTAGGACAGGAGGCCTTGGCCTATCTGCTTTCCCCCATCCCTAGGCTCAGGGTCTCATCTCGATGGCTTGAGCTGCCCCTTCCCCTCAATTCACTTTTTGTTAAAGGCCTGGTGAGTCCATGGCATCACGTAGTGCAGCCTGTGTTACCAGGGCTCTTGGGTGTGATGAGTTATAAGGACTCAGCTTTGCCTCAGTGGGTGGTTGGCTAAATCCAGAAACTGTTGCCCCTCCAGTGTGAATATAACCTCTCAGCCACAGCTGCTCAGCAGCACACGCATATGAATCTACATAAACACACAGGTGCACAAACACACACATAGGAACACACACAACGCATCCTTGTCACATACAGACACAAAGGAACGCTCAAAAACACAGCTACATTGAGATGTATCTATACAGGCGCACCCAGATCAGACACACAGCTAGTGAAAAAGACACACTCTGCACACTCCGGCTAGCTCACTCCAAGCCACAGAAGACCAGAATCACACCCATTACTTAGCCACATATGCAATAAATACAAAGATGCACCTACACAAGGATGCACATGGTGACGGGGAGCTCCCCCAGACATACAAGCTCAGTTAGACACACACACGCTAGAGGACACACACACAGACAGAGTTTTCAAGTCCATTCCATTTAAAGAGACTTTATTGGGCTGACCAGCTATCTGTGAGCTGTGAACAGAGGAGAAGCAAACAGAGGGAATTTGCCTGGGAGTTCGCCTGTGGGGAGGTCCCACATAGTTTTTTGCCTTTCAGACTTCCGTGAGCAGTAAATACAACATACAGCTGTTGTGACCTGCAAAGGATGTGCCATGTTTGTCTTTCTCCCAGAGGATAGAAGCGACTTCTCTGTATGAAGTGCAAGCTGGTCTCCATATTGGAAGAGAAGGTTAAAGGACTAGGTTCAAGTATCAACCCTGCGCTGCATCAGAGAACATGAAGACTTTCTGAATAGAAGTCAGCGTTTGGTACTGCAGGCACAGCATGCTGAAGAATCAGAGAGGGCAGTGCAGAATGGGGAAGAAAATTGGCAGCATGTGACCTTCAGAAGAAGAAAGAGGAGAACCCACGTACCCCCAATGCAGATAGAGGTAAGAAACTGTTTTCAGGCTCTCTGCACAGGTACTACAGCAGAGAATGGTTTGGAAGAGTCATCTGAGGGAAGGGATCAGAAGGAGACCCCATTGGCCAGAAGGCATGGGATGCATTGTCTTAGGGATAGGGGTTCCACGACCACCATTCCCAAGAGGAGGAGATGGGTGGTGGTGGTCGGGGACTCCCTTCTAAGAGGGACGTAGTCATCCATCTGCCGTCCAGACCGAGAAACTCGAGAAGTGTGCTGCTGGCCAGGAGCTAGGATTCAGGATGTGACAGAGAGACTGCCAAGACTGATCAAACCCTCGGACCGCTACCCCTTCCTACTTCTCCACGTGGGCACCAATGATACTGCCAAGAATGACCTTGAGCAGGTCATTGCAGACTACGTGGCTCTGGGAAGAAGGATAAAGGAGTTTGAGGCGCAAGTGGTGTTCTCGTCCATCCTCCCTGTGGAAGGAAAAGGCCCAGGTAGGGCCCATCGAATTGTGGAGGTAAATACGTGGTTACGCAGGTGGTGTCAGAGAGAGGGCTTTGGATTCTTCGGGTACGTCCAGACTACCCGCCGGATCGGCGGGTCACGATCGATCTAGCGGGGATCAATATATCGTGTCTCGTCTAGACGCGATATATCGATTCCCTGAACGTGCTCCCCTCGACTCCAGAACTCCACCAGGGCAAGCGGCGGTAGCGGAGTCGACGGGGGAGTCGATCCCGCGCCGTGAGGACGGGAGGTAAGTCGAAATAAGATACGTCGACTTCAGCTACGCTATTCCCGTAGCTGAAGTTGCATATCTTACATCGACCCCTCCCCCCCCCAATGTAGACCAGGCCTTCGACCATGGGATGTTGTTCCAGGCAGAAGGATTGCTCGGAAGAGATGGGATCCACCTAATGAAGATAGGGAAGAATATCTTTGCAGACAGGCTGGCTAACCTAGTGAGGAGGGCTTTACACTAGGTTCACCGGGGGATGGAGACCTAAGCCCGGAGGTAAGTGGGGGAGTGGGATACCAGGAGGAAACACAAGGAGGAGGGTGCAACAGGGGAGGCCTCTTGATTCATACTGAGAAAGTAGGGCAATCAGCTAGATAACTTTGTGACGGGTTCGGTCACAGAGACCCCCTTGGGACTGTCACATGATGTGCCGAAATTGCCTCTGAACCCGTTTTCCCTGCCAGCTTGGGACTTCCATAACCCTGCCTTGTTGAGCCAGACACGCTAGCCTGCTACAACACACACCAGGTCTGGTCCACGCCCCCAGAGCTACAGACTTAACTGAAAACAGCTCAGCAAGTACTCCAGTCTCCAGCACCCAGATACCCAGCTCCCAATGGGATCCAGACCCCAAATAAATCCGTTTTACTCTGTATAAAGTGGTTGGTGGGTTAATATCGGGGGCGGGGCAATGGGTGGGTAATGTCGGGGCGGAAGGAGGGTGGGTTAATGTCGGGGGCAGGGCGGTGGGTGCGTTAATGTCGGGGGGGGCGGTTGGTGGGTTAATGTCGGGGGAGGGGCATTGGGAGAAGGCACTGTGGGTTTTTTGGTGATGGGGAGGTTGGGCAAACGTCTGAAAGCTACTGCATCCCACGTCTCCTGCTCTGCTGTCCCAGGGACTGGGCCCCCTCCTGGCCTGCTGGGCCATCTGCCAGCCCCACTCCATGTCCCTGTGCCTGGGGGGCTGTGGTTCTGCAGAGGTCTAGGAGTCTTCATGGCATGAGCACACTTATGGGGCAAGAAGAGCCAGTATGTGGAGGAAATGGTGTCCAGTGGCTAAAGCAAGGGGCTGGGAGCCAGGACTCCTGCGTGCTGTCCCTGACCTACTATGTAACCCCAGGCAAGTCACTTCACTTCCCTGTGCCTCCATTTCCCCATCTAAAATAGAGTCATAGACTCTAAGGCCAGAAGGGACTCTAAGGCTCTGACCCCCCATAGAGCACAGGCCAGAGACCTGCCCCACAGTCATTCCTAGAGCAGATCTGCTAGACAAACATCCAATCTGGATTTAAAAATGGTCAGTGATGGAGAATCCAATGATTAATTACATTCACTGTTGAAATTTTACTCCTTCTTTCCAGTCTGAATTTGTCTAGCTTCAACTTCCAGCCATTAGATCATGTTAGACCTTCCTCTGTTCGACTGAAGAGCCCAGTATGAAATATTTGTTCCCCGTGTAGGTTCTGACAGACTGTAACCTCTTAACCTTCTTTTTGTTAAAATGAATAGACGGAGCTCCTTGTGTCTCTCACTAGAAGGCAGGTTTTCTAATTCTTTAATCAGTCTCATGGCTCTTCTCTGAACCTTCTCCAATTTATCAATAACCTTCCTGAATTGTGGACACCAGAACTGGATTCCAGCAGGCTCAGCATCGGTCGCACCAGTGCTAAATACAGAGGTAAAATAACCTCTCTGCTCCTATTCAAGATTCCCCTGTTCATGCATCCAAGAGCGCATTAGCTCTTTTTGCCACAGCATCACACTGGGAGCTTGTGTTCAGCTGATTATCTACCACGACCCCCAAATCTTTTTTCAGAGTCGCTGCTTCCCAGGGTAGTGTCCCCCAGCCTGTAAGTATGGCCAACATTCTTTGTTTCCAGATGTATATATTTACATAAAAACACATATTCTTTGCTTACATCCAGTTTACCAAGCGATATAGAATCAGAGACTCCTAGGACTGGAAGGGCCCTCGAGAGGTCATCTAGTCCAGTCCCCTGCACTCAAGGCAGGACCAAGCATTATCTAGACTGTCCCTGACAGGTGTCTGTCCAACCTACTCTTAAGAATCTCCAATGACGGAGATTCCACAACCTCTCTAGACAATTTATTCCAGTGCTTAACCCCCCTCACAGTTAGGAAGTTTTTCCTAATATCCAACCTAAACCACCGTTGCAGTTGCGCTGAATCAGTGACCTGTCATCTTCACTATTTATCACTCCCCCAATTTTTGTGTCATCTGCAAACTTTATCAAATTTTATGTTTTCTTCCAGGTCATTGATAAAGATGTTAAATAGCGCAGGGCCAAGAACTGATTCCTGCAGGGGCCTACTGGAAACACACCTGCTTGATGATGATTCTTTGTTTAAAATAACATTTCGAGACCGATCACTTAGCTAGTTTTTAATCCATTTAATGTGTGCCGTGTTAATTTTATAGAGACAAGGTGGGTGAGGTAATATCTTTTATTGGACCAACTTCTGTTGCTGAAAAAGACAAGCTTTCGAGCTGCACAGAACAATAAAAGAAGTTGGTTCAACAAAAGATACTACTATTACTCACCCACCTTGTCTCTAATATCCTGTAGCCAACACGGCTACAACAACTATGTTAATTTTATAGCGTTCTAGTTTCTTAATCAAAATGTTGTGCAACACCAAGAGACATGGTGGTTGTGGCACCAAGTCACATACCTTACAGAAGTTTAACTATGTTATATCACACTATCACCTCTGTCAACCAAACTTGCAATCTGCTCAAAACAAGATATCCAGTTAGGTTGACTGGATTTATTTTCCAGAAACCCATGTTGATTTGCATTAATTATATCACCATCCTTTAGTTCACTATTAATTGAGTCTCTTACCAGCCACTCCATTATCTTGCCCAGGATTGATGTTAGACTGACAGGCCTATAATTACCTGGGTCATCCGGTTGACTCTTTTTAAAAATTGGCACATTAGCTTTCTTCCAGTCTGGAACTTCCCCAGTGCTCCCAGACTTATTCAAACTCAACATTAATGGTGCAGTGAGTTCCTCAGCTATCTCTTTTAAAACTCCTGGATGCAAATTCTCTGGACCTGCTGATTTAAAAATGTCTGACTTTAGTAGCTTCTGTTTAACATCTTCCAGAGATGCTAGTGGAATGGAAAGTGTGAGACAGCATCATCTGTTTTCCCTAAAATACAGAACAGAAATATTTATTGAACACTTCTGCCTTTTCTGCATTATTATTGATAATTCTACCATTTCCATCTAGTAATGGACTAATACTATTGTCAGGATTCCTTTTGCTCCTGATATTTTTTTAAAAACTCCTTATTGTCCTTATCGCCATTGGCCATAGGTTTCTCCTTGTGTCCCTTGGCTTCCCTTACCAATTTTCTACAATTCCTAATTTATATTCAATACTATCAGCTTCTCCTTTCTTCCATTTATTAGATATATTTTTATAGCTTCCTTTGCTTCCCCTCTAAACCAGGTTGGTTTTTTAACCAGCCCAGCCTTCTTCCTTGATTGTGGGCATCTAGTAAGGTATTCTTAAATTATTTCCAATTGTTGTTCACATTTTTCTGATTACGTTCTTTTTCTCAGGTGATTTGGCTCATAATTGTATTCAGCTTTGAGAATTTGGGCCTATTAAAGCACCAAGTATATATATTACTTGTCTGGAATGTATTCTGCTTGCACATTATATATGTGATCAAGTCATGATCACTTGTACGTAAGTGTGATGGGTTGGACCCCTAGGGAAGCCACCTGATGTGCTGAGATACCACTGAGTCTACCTGTTCTGCCAGCATGGGCCCCTTTAACCTGTCTTGCTGAGCCAAGCTCTTAAAACCTCCTCTAATACACATGCAGGCAGGGCCACACCCAGCTGCAGATCAGCTCTGGGAAGACTCAGTTTAAGGGACTTGTCCACCTCCCTTGGAGTACAGACCCAAAGGTATATTATGAAATTCGCCCCCTCCCTCAATGTGGAAGAGGGATGTGCACCACTTCTCGCCCCCCTGTTAGAAATCACATAAACTGGAGTGTGGATAGGGGTCGGGGCAGTCAGGGAGCAGGGGGGTTGGATAGGGGGTGGGGTACCAAGGGGGCAGTTAGGGGTGGGGGGGTCCCTGGAGGGGTGGTCAGGGGACAAGGAGTAGGGGGGGTTGGATGGGTCGGGAGTTCTGAGGGGGGCAGTCAGGGGGCGGGAAGTGGGACAGGGCGGATAGGGTTAGGGTTTGGGGAAGCACAGCCTTCCCTAACCAGCCCTCTATACAGTTTTGGAACCCGATGTGGCCCTCAGGACAAAAAGTTTGCCCATCTCTGGTCTAGATCCATCCTCTTTGGAACCCCCTTTCAGGTAGTTGAAAGCAGCTATCAAATCCCCCCTCACTCTTCTCTTCTGCAGACTAAACAATCCCAGTTCCCTTAGCCTCTCCTCATAAGTCATGTGCTCCAGCCCCCCTAATAATTTTTGTTGCCCTCGGCTGGACTCTTTCCAATTTTTCCACATCCTTCTTGTAGTGTGGGACCCAAAACTGGACACAGTAGTCCAGATGAGGCCTCACCGATGTCGAATAGAGGGGAATGATCACATCCCTCGATCTGCTGGCAATGCCCCTACTTATACAGCCCAAAATGCCATTAGCCTTCTTGGCAACAACGGCACACTGTTAACTCATATCCAGCTTCTCGTCCACTGTAACCCCTAGGTCCTTTTCTGCAGAACGGCTGCCTAGCCACTCGGTCACTAGTCTGTAGCAGTGCTTGGGATTTCTCCGTCCTTGTTGAACCTCATCAGATTTCTTTTCGCCCAATCCTCTAATTTGTCTAGGTCCCTCTGTATCCTATCCCTACCCTCCAGTGTATCTACCACTCCTCCCAGTTTAGTGTCATCTGCAAACTTGCTGAGGGTGCAGTCCATGCCATCCTCCAGATCATTAATGAAGATATTGAACAAAACCAGCCCCAGGACCGACCCTTGGGGCACTCCGCTTGATACCGGCTGCCAACTAAACATGGAGCCATTGATCACTACCCGTTGAGCCCGATGATCTAGCCAGCTTTCTATCCACCTTGTAGTCCATTCATCCAGCCTATACTTCTTTAACTTGCTGGCAAGAATACTGTGGGAGACCATATCAAAAGCTTTGCTAAAGTCAAGGAATAACATGTCCACTGCTTTCCCCTCATTCACAGACCCAGTTATCTCGTCATAGAAGGCAATTAGGTTAGTCAGGCATGACTTGCCCTTGGTGAATCCATGCTGACTGTTCCTGATCACTTTCCTCTCCTCTAAGTGCTTTAGAATTGATTCCTTGAGGACCTGCTCCATGATTTTTCCAGGGACTGAGATGAGACTGACTGGCCTGTAGTTCCCTAGATCCTCTTTCTTTCCCTTTTTAAAGATGGGCACTACATTAGCCTTTTTCCACTCGTCCGGGACCTTCCCTGATCGCCATGAGTTTTCAAAGATAATGGCTAATGGCTCTGCAATCACATCCACCAACTCCTTTAGCACCTTCGGATGCAGCGCTGTAACGATGCTGGTTCTGGCGGGACTCAACTGAGAGTGCCAATTCAGGACAAATTGCTTAAAACAGGGCAGTTACAGCCCAAGGCTGGGGTTTTTCCACCTTGAAGGCAAACCAAACCAGCCAGACAAAGAGGACTTTGGTCTCACCCCACTGGCTAACCACAAGTCACACCAGCAATTCCCTTAGACACTCCAGTTTCCCAGTATCACCACCAGTGCCACTCGTTATGGAGACAAATGGTTATGAAAACCAATACCCCAGTAAAAGAAAAAAGGTTCTCTCAATCCAAAAGGACCAAGCCCCAGACCCAGGTCAATATACAGATCAGATCTTACCCACAAATCACGCTGTTGCCAATCCTTTAGAATCTAAAATCTAAAGGTTTATTCATAAAAGGAAAAAGATATAGATGAGAGCTAGAATTGGTTAAATGGAATCAATTCCATACAGTAATGGCAAAGTCTTGGTTCAGGCTTGTAGCAGTGATAGAATAAACTGCAGGTTCAAATCAAGTCTCTCAAATTTAACTTCTGTGCCAGGGAAGATAATGGAGCAAGTAATTAAGGAAATCATCTGCAAACACTTGGAAGGTGGTAAGGTGATAGGGAATAGCCAGCATGGATTTGTAAAGAACAAATCGTGTCAAACCAATCTGATAGCTTTCTTTGATAGGATAACGAGTCTTGTGGATAAGGGAGAAGCTGTGGATGTGGTATACCTAGACTTTAGTAAGGCATTTGATATGGTCTCACATGATATTCTTATCGATAAACTAGGCAAATAAAATTTAGATGGGGCTACTATAAGGTGGGTGCATAACTGGCTGGATAACCATACTCAGAGAGTTGTTGTTAATGGTTCCCAATCCTGCTGGAAAGGCATAACAAGTGGGGTTCCGCAGGGGTCTGTTTTGGGATCGGCTCTGTTCAATATCTTCATTAACGACTTAGATATTGGCATAGAAAGTACGCTTATTAAGTTTGCAGATGATACCAAATTGGGAGGGATTGCAACTGCTTTGGAGGACAGGGTCATAATTCAAAATGATCTGGACAAATTGGAGAAATGGTCTGAGGTAAACAGGATGAAGTTTAACAAAGACAAATGCAAAGTGCTCCACTTAGGAAGGAAAAATCAGTTTCACACATAGAGAATGGGAAGAGACTGTCTAGGAAGGAGTACGGCAGAAAGGGATCTAGGGGTTATAGTGAACCACAAGCTAAATATGAGTCAACAGTATGATGCTGTTGCAAAAAAAGCAAACATGATTCTGGGATGTATTAACAGGTGTGTTGTGAGCAAGACACGAGAAGTCATTCTTCCGCTCTACTCTGCGCTGGTTAGGCCTCAACTGGAGTATTGTGTCCAGTTCTGGGCACCGCATTTCAAGAAAGATGTGGAGAATTTGGAGAGGGTCCAGAGAAGAGCAACAAGAATGATTAAAGGTCTTGAGAACATGACCTATGAAGGAAGGCTGAAAGAATTGGGTTTGTTTAGTTTGGAAAAGAGAAGATTGAGAGGGGACATGATAGCAGTTTTCAGGTATCTAAAAGGGTGTCATAAGGAGGAGGGAGAAAACTTGTTCACCTTAGCCTCTAAGGATAGAACAAGAAGCAATGGGCTTAAACTGCAGCAAGGGAGGTTTAGGTTGGACATTAGGAAAAAGTTCCTAACTGTCAGGGTGGTTAAACACTGGAATAAATTGCCTAGGGAGGTTGTGGAATCTCCATCTCTGGAGATATTTAAGAGTAGGTTAGATACTGTCTAGACCATCCCTGATAGACATTTATTTGGTCCTGCCATGAGGGCAGGGGACTGGATTCGATGACCTCTCGATGTCCCTTCCAGTCCTAGAATCTATGAATCTATGAATGAATCTATGAATCTATAAGTACATCCACAGCTGGAATGGGTCATCAGTCCTTTGTGTAGAGCTTCCATTTGTAGCAAAGTTCCTCCAGAGGTAAGAAGCAGGATTGAAAAACAGATGGGGGAGAGGCATCAGCCTTTTATAGTCTTTCCTAGGTGTAAGAACACCTCTTTGTTCTTACTGTGGAAAATTACAGCAAATGGAGTCTGGAGTCACATGGGCCAGTTCCTGCATACTTTGCTGAGTTACAAGGCGTATCTGCCTTCTCTCAATGGGTCAATTGTATAGCTGATAGTGCTTAATGGGCCATCAAGCAGGCTAGGCAGAGCTCACACCAACTTGTCTGGGAAGTGTCCCAGAAGCATAGCATAAGTTTGAAATACAGACAGTATAGAGCCAATATTCATAACTTCAACTACAACATTGATACACACATATAGACAACATAATCATAACCAGCAAACCCATAACCTTGTCTTAGACACCTCATTTGACCCCTTTACACAAGATTTGGTGCCACTACAGGACCTTGGTTGCAACCATGTTCTATACGGTCCCAGTTCAAGTCAATAACGTGACAAGCGCATCCGGCCCCATGGATTTGTGCTCATCCAGCTTTTCTAAATAGCCCCGAACCACTTCTTTCTCTACAGAGAGCTGCTCACCTCCTCCCCATGCTGTGCTGCCTAATGCAGTAGTCTGGGAGCTGACCTTGTTCGTGAAGACAGAGGCAAAAAAAGCATTGAGTACATTAGCTTTTTCCACATCCTCTGTCACTCGGTTGGCTCCCTCATTCAGTAAGGGGCCCACATTTTCCTTGACTTTCTTCTTGTTGCTAACATACCTGAAGAAACCCTTCTTGTTACTCTTAACATCTCTTGCTAGCTGCAACTCCAAGTGTGATTTGGCCTTCCTGACTTCACTCCTGCATGCCTGAGCAATATTTTTATACTCCTCCCTGGTCATTTGTCGAATCTTCCACTTCTTGTAAGCTTCTTTTTTGTGTTTAAGATCAGCAAGGATTTCACTGTTAAGCCAAGCTGGTCGCCTGCCATATTTACTATTCTTTCTACATATCAGGATGGTTTGTTCCTGCAACCTCAATAAGGCTTCTTTAAAATACAGCCAGCTCTCCTGGACTCCTTTCCCCCTCATGTTATTCTCCCAGGGGATCCTGCCCATCAGTTCCCTGAGGGAGTCAAAATCTGCTTTTCTGAAGTCCAGGGTCCGTATTCTGCTGCTCTCCTTTCTTCCTTGTGTCAGGATCCTGAACTCGACCATCTCATGGTCACTGCCTCCCAGGTTCCCATCCACTTTTGCTTCCCCTACTAATTCTTCCCTGTTTGTGAGCAGCAGGTCAAGAAGAGCTCTGCCCCTAGTTGGTTTCTCCAGCACTTGTACCAGGAAATTGTCCCCTAACACTTTCCAAAAATTTCCTGGATTGTTTATTCCAGTTATCCTGTTCCCTAGTGGGATTTGGCGGTTGGTAGCTTGTGCTTTACCAATTAGGACATTGATCCATAAGCAGGGCCGGCTCCAGGCACCAGGCAACCAAGCTGGTGCTTGGGGCGGCATCTGGAGGGGGGTGGCGCGGCGCTCCGGCCGCCGGGGAGAGCGGGGCCACAGCCGGGCTCGCCGCCCTCCCCCCGGCGCTCTGGCTGCCCTGCGCTCTGGCCGCCGGGGGGAGAGCCGAGCCCCAGCCGGGGCTCGCCGCCCTCTCGCCGCCCTGCCCCCGGCGCTCTGGCCGCCGGGGGGAGAAAGGAGCCCCTACCGGGGCTCACTGCCCTCCTCCCAGGGCTCCGGCCGCCCTCCCCCCTGGCGCCCTCCCAGGCTTTTTTGCCTGGGGCGGCAAAAAAGCCAGAGCCGGCCCTGTCCATAAGCATTCAAGTTCATTTTCCTCCAGCTTATCGGTGACTCAGAAACAGGTCATGCCATTGGATACTGTCGGGGAACCTGTGCAGCTGTGTTCATGAACATTTGTGCCCTGCTTCGGGACCCTCAGATTGAAGTGCATTGAGTTATTATTTGATTGTTAATACTTACCCCTCACCCTTGCCCCCCACCCCGAGTTTTACCCTTCCCCTCCCCCTCTCCTGTCACGCCCCTCCATTTGCCAAGTGTCCACAGGATATCAATGACGTCCTGACACCCCCACAGCCGTCTCGGAGCCTCCCACCCCAGCAGCTGTGCCGAGGCAGACTCAGAGCTGGAATCTACAGACAGCTGCAACCTGCTGGGAACCCGTCACCAAACAGGCGCCGGAGCTCTAAAGATGGCCGTTCCCACCAGCTCCTCTGTGGAGACAAGACTTGAAGGAGCCCGTGTCTGAGACTGTGTGGGTGTGTGGGGTCTGTAGCTGACTGGCGGCCAGGGCCCGTGAACCGCTCCAGGCTTAGCGCAGTCCCCAGGGACCCTGCAGGATTGTCCTCCAGAGCTTTGCCCAGCCTGGCAGGCGATTCCGCAGTCAAACTGATCTCACTGGCCCTGAGTGCTGCCTCAATGTTCCCTGTGTAAGGCCCCCCTGCTGCCAACCCCCTCAATAATCCCTTCTGGTGCCCCCACGTGAGGCACTCACAGGCTGTTTGCCTGCCCCCACCCCCACCCCCACGCCAGTCCCCCAGCCAAACTGGGCTGGTTGGTCCCTCAGACCCTGCTCATTTGTGCTGCTCCTCCCTGAGCTGCCCCCGCTCCCCAGAGTCTCTCTCTATAGCTGTGCCCCTAGGGTTGCCAGGCGTTCAGCGGGAGCCCGGGGCGAAGGCAGGCTCCCTACCTACCCTAGCTCCGCGCAGCTCCCAGAAGCAGCCACCAGGTCCTTGCGGCCCCTAGGCGCAAGGGTGGCCAGGGAGGCTCTGCGCACTGTCCCCACCCCAAGAGCCGGCTGCACAGCTCCCATTGGCTGGGAACCGCGACCAATGGGAGCTGTGGGGGCGGCGCCTGCAGGCAGCGTGCAGAGTGTCCCTGGCCACCCATGTGCCTAGGGGCTGCAGGGCCCTGGTGGCCGCTTCCTGGGACCCACGTGACCCCCGCACCCCTAACCCCCTCCTGCACCCTAACCCCCCTGCCCCAGCCCGGAGTCCCCTCCCACACCCAAACTCCCTCCTGGAGCCCGCACCACGCCCACACCCCAACTCCCTGCCCCAGCCCTGAGCCCCCTTCTGCACCCCAAACCTCTCATCCCTGGCCCTATCCCAGAGCCCACACCCTCAGCCGAAGCCCACACCCCCTCCCACACTCCAACCCCCTGACAGGGACGGGGGAGTCCAGCCAAGCTCCTCTGCACATCCCTAGCCCCTGGCTACACAAAGCCAGTCAGTGCACTAAGTGGGGTGCAGCCTGTGCCCCCAGGACTTGGAGGGGACAGCAGGGAATCTGCATGGGGCTCCTTCATCTTCTGGGTCAGTTTCAGGAATTTCCCTACAGGGTTCCAAGGTTTTTTCCCTGGTTTTGGCCTGACAGCTGGGGGTGACATCCTTCAGCTCCCCACCAAGCAGGCACTGCCCCCCCCCACCAGTGTTCTCCAGCGCAGAAACCCTCGGGGAGCGAGGGGACCCATCAGTCCTCGTCCTGCCTGCAGAGGGAAGAGCCGGGGCCAGGTGTGAGGGTGGGTGCTGACCTGGACCCTTGCCCATTAGACACAGGACCGAGACCCAGCGAGCTCATTTCACAGCAGCCAGCCATGCCTGGCTAAGCCTTTCAGCCACCCCCAACCACTGTGGGCCTGAAACCATTGCCCTGCCTTTCTTCCAGCCAAACCCTTCTAGTAACTGAGTGCCTCACACCCATGGTGTGGATGGAAGCTGAGGCCTGTCTGCACAGCCAGAAAAGGGGTGATCTTACCTGGGTTAGAATAGCAGGCAGCCCCAGCAGCTTGGCTCTTACCTCAGCTCAGAACACCACTTTCTGCAGTGCAGACAGACCCTCGGAAGTTGCCCAAAGAAGGCTGAGTCCTGCGCTGCACCTGGAGTGTCCTGAGGCCCAGGCTCGTGCCCAGACCACTGCACCCTCCTTGCAAACACTCTTGAGGTCATGGTCAATCCCCCAAGAGCTGGGCGATTTCTGCAGCCTCCAGGACAGAATGGTCAGTCACCAGGCGCAGCGAAGAGACCGGACCCTTTCTGGACCTGCTGGGGTTCTCCTGCAGAATGCCAGGGGCTCTCCGCAGCCAATGTGGGGATGTCCAGGAGGGTCCATGCTGGAGAAGCAGCAATTTGCCAGTTTATTCCCATAAACCCACCTTTGGGACAAGCATCCTTCCCGCTTCACCCTCAATGGAATGGGCCTTGTTCATGAACATCAAGAGCCCCAGAGCTCCACCTCCAGGGACCCCACAATCCATCATCTGCAATGTCTCCATTCCTAGAACCTCCTGCCCTGAGTTTTCATGGCACTTTGCAGATTCTCTTCCCCAGCATCTGTGAAATGTAGCCACCTCTTGGGTGGAGCAGCAGCCGGACAGAATATAGCATGTCGAACAGCAGTGCAGGGAAGCCCATGATACAAGGTGCCAAGGGATGTCCTAGCGGAGCAGGTAGGATTTGGAGGGTCTGCATGTGATCTTCCCCATCTAAGCTCTCCCTACACCCCCGGGTGACATCTCGGCCGATTGGGGGCAGGTCTGAATCCCTGGGAGCAAATGGGGCAGTTTCTGTTCATCCCTCAAGGGAGACCCAGCCTTGGGGCTGCTGCAGAGATCCATGGGACATCAGGCTGAGCTCTACGGGGGTGGGCAAGCTGCCCTGGGTGCTCAGGCTCTGGGTGTCCCCTAAATGGACTGATAACCCCGGGGCGAGGGGGAACATAGTGTTGGCTAATAGATGCTGGCTAGCATACACATAGTATGCTGGTAATACTGCCCGCAGTATAGGTACTCCACGTGTTTAAGCGTGTATATTATGAAGTATTAGCATAGCAGTTCTATAGCCCAGATTGGCCTGTACCTTTGTTATAACCCTGTGCGCTTATGGCAAGTCTTCCAGAACTCCTTGCTGTAGCTGCAGTCAGCCTTGGCCTGTCCGTAACAGGACAGATGATTTTATTTCCTCAGGGCAGCAAGCAAGCAGCTGCCCACAGAAACCGAGGCGAGGCCTGCATGCCCCTTAGTCCCTGGCATGCGTCTCAGAACACAGGTAAGGGGGCATCATGACCTGCATGCATGCTGGATTCAGAGCTAGAGAGAAAGGGGCGCCCTCAGTACTAGAAACAGACAAGGTACAAAGATGATTAATTACGTTCCATTTCAAACGACGTACCTGGGACCTTTTCTGGGTGAACGGGGAGGGTATAAAGGGCTGGCTTGCGAGGTGTCTGCAGAAGGCGAATGGAACAGCACTGCGTGCCAGTGCATGGAACTGCTCTTTGGAGTCTGGGATTGTACAGAACCTCTGGGCCAGATTGATAAACCTGACTGACACGGGGCATTTGGTCTCTGGAGTATATTTCATAACGAAATAACGAACCAAAGTGCTGTCAAGCAACCGACTATCCAGTTTATCAACACAGCAGGTAAATGCTGGAGGGAGCAAATCTGACTCCTGGCTGGAGCAGCAGCCGCACGGATCAGACGAGGGGCCTGGTCCTGCCCAGGGCTGGACACGCTCCGCTCTCACTACAGCCAAAGGGATTTGAGGGTGCTCCGAGGTGTGCCCCTTGCTCCCACACCAGCAGTAAAGGCAGGGGACGTTCCCCTCGTTGGTGAATTTCTGCCTCGTCGCACCACAGGGCTGAGCGCTGGCAAGGAGCCAACTCCCAGCTGCTGTACGTCCTCATGTCCCACTTCCCCGACATGCCAAGACCCTCCCTGATTGGCACCTGGTTCGCTCGCCCTCAGCTGTCCCTGACACCCGACACACCTCCCCATCCCGCCTCCTTCCCAGGCACTCCGGCTTGCCTGGGAAATCAATGGGCACGGGGGGGCGCAGGCTAAATTGCCAGGCCAGGGGAGCCAGATACCTTCTAACAAGCCGCACGTGGCGTTGGGGGGCGCGTGGGGTCAGGGAACCCGATCCCTCTGGCCAGTGGCTGGCGACACTCGGTTTATTTATTCGCTGGAGAGGGGCAGCTCTGTCTGTCAGATAACTGGCGGGCGTGGAGGGATCCCTGTGGATGGCTCACACCACCCGTGCCATGTCAGTCGTCTGCTAATCCCCTCCCCCCGGCACATCAGCTCAGCGCCTGAGGCCCTCCTGGACCGGATTCCTCTCCCAGGCTCTGGGCGTTCCGTGAGGGCACTGCCCCGGACCAGGGAGCATGTCGGCGCTGCTGCCCTCGGCGGGGCTCCCCGGCACTGAGCGTGGAGGTAAGGAGCAGCAGGGTGAGCCAAGGGATGTGCTCAGGGCTGGGGGACTGGGGCTGGGAGAGAGCTCCTGGGGATGGGGGGTGCTGTCTCCAGGCTGGGGGAGCAGTGCGGGGCGGGAGGAGGGGACATCGACGGGAGCTGTACGTCTTTCAGTGCACAGAATGCTTGTCCCCATCCCCTCCTGCAGGGAGGTCAAGTCACCAGCACGCTCCTTGCTGGGCCGATAACATGAAGTGTTTGGTTTGCACCGCAGAGCTCCTGCTGCCTTCCCTTGGCCGGAACCCGGCGGGTCGTCTCGAAAGCCCCAACCCCACCCCAAGAGAAGCCCGACCCCTCCGGGTTTCATTTAATGCTGATGAGGCAGGCAGGGGGGCAAAGGAAACCTGCGAAAATGCAGGTTCGCTGCACGGCTTGGGCCAATCAGCGTCGCTCCATTTACACCAGCTGAGGCTCTGGCCCCTGAGGCTGAGATTTCAATGGCACCGTTAGGACTGTGCAGACACAAAATCTGTACGGCTGTGAGGACATCCAACTCCTAGTGCGCACTGTTAGCAAGGGGTTATGCTGGGAGACTCGTTCCTCTACATGGAGGGTGGGGGACGGCACCGTAGGCCAGGATAATTGTGCCCACACCAGGGGCTGTACGGGTACCTATAGCCCTATAAAATCCCATCCCTAATGGAAATTGTCAATTTGGTACAAGCAAGCAGAATGGTAAAGGCAAAGGCTCCCCCCAGCCGCACTTTGCCTTTGAGCCCAAGGGCTGCGGGTGCAGCATGAACCCCCCGACTTGGTGCTGCTGTGATGGGCTGTGAAGAGACCGACCACGCTGAGCAGTGCTCAGGCTGCAGTCGGTCGGGAGAAGAGACACAGGGTTCATGTCGCTCCCCCGGGAAAGCCAGGCGTTATTATTAGAGCGGCTTAAACATTTTCCTTCAACATTTCTTTCTGGCTGAAAACGAGTCCCTTTTCTAAATGACATTCGTTGTGGAACATTTTAGTTCTGAGAATTTTTAAAAAATCTAGGAACATATTTGGGAAAAAAATGTTTTTCATTCTTTTGCTCATTTTGCAGAAAATACACAGCCAGCAGTCCTAGCGATTACTAATAGTTCTAATAGAGAAATAGCAGAACACAAACTCCTTGGGAAGTTCACCCTAAGGCCCATTTTTTCTGATCTCTGCACATTTTTTACTTTTCTTTTCAAAGCGAGGTCTGGAAAAGGCTTTTCCTGCAGATGCCCTCCCCGAAGGCAGGTGTGCTGCATACGCCCAGAGTTCCCTTAGCGGCTGCTGGGATGCTTTCATTCTGGTTTAAACAATGTTTCCCCCCTCTCTAAGTCCATCACAACCCAAGCAGACGGCACGCAGATAAAAAGGCTCCACTCCTTCCAGGGTCAGGAGTGGTGTGATGCTTCCCGGGGTGTCCAGGGTTGTGGGGCATCTTGCTGTTGTTAGTTGTTGTTCTCTCTGTGTGCTGCACTGGCTCTGGCCAGATAGCCCGGACAGCAGGCTCCAAACACACTGCCCAATAAGACCACAAGATTTGGTTTTGCAGTGAAGGCACCCGGCCAGTTTTGTTGTCAACAACGCACGCTCCTAGCTCCCCAGATCAACGTCTGCAGTTACACTAGCGCATGTGTGCTCGTTGCAATGGACACAGCTCTGTGAATGGCGGGATTTTCCATTCCCCTCTCGGCTGGCCGAAGATTCCCTCTGAGGCTCCTTTTTATACCTCGACACAAACAAGTTACGTGTTGCCCCTCTGACATGGTTAGTTACCACCCTTTATCTTGTACATGTTGGTTTGATCAAAACATCTCCATCCATCACGCTGACTTGGGGTGGGGGTCAGTGTGTCCTTGTATCATCTTCAGGGAATGTGTTTACACCATAACCCTGTATTGGGGTATTCTGGTACCACCCTTCTGGAATGTGTTTGCGTGAGTGTCCTGTGCCTAGCACGTCTCAGGAACATGTGTGTTTGCAATGCCAGCCCTGTGCTTGCCAGGTTCTGTGAGCCAGACTCCTGCTCACAGCCTGACTTTTACTAACTTTGCTTTATATTAGCAGGACTTGACCACTACTTTAGTTCAGGCCTCACACCGGGCCTCTGATACAAGACTTCATGTCTCAGGCTCTCTTTCTACTATATTTCATAGAATCATAGAATATCAGGGTTGGAAGGGACCTCAGGAGGTCATCTAGTCCAACCCCCTGCTCAAAGCAGGACCAATCCCCAGACAGACTTTTGCCCCAGATCTCTAAATGGCCCCCTCAAGGATTGAACTCACAAACCTGGGTTTAGCAGACCAATGCTCCAACCACTGAGCTATCCTTCCCCCCCCACCTTTTGTCTTTTCATGGGGAGGATGTTTGCCCGTCATCCCAGAAAAGCATAACACATGGCCTGAAGATGACCCAGTGGGCTAAACCCTGTTATGTGGTCACCTTACTTTACCATCCACATGTTCATGCCCCATCTGTCCCTTAGTCTGCACATTCACTCTTACAACTGGTGGACAGATTTTATTTTCCAATTGTTTTTAGTCCCTTATGGTAGGCCTGAGAATGTTAGGTCTGGGACTTTGATTGAGGAATGTAGTTTTATGATTAAGCCTTGGGGGCACTCCCAGATAATATATATGGACGTGGTATCTATGTGCAGTGTATAAGGGTGTAGTGTGTATGTGTATATATGACACCACCTCATATTTAAGCATCACAATCCATTTCCAAGCTGGTGTTGTAGTCTGGCCCTTTTACTTTGGTGCTGCAGATAGCAACACACTCCTAATAGGAGTCTCCTCACCGGCTGTGAGCAGACGTCAGGTTCAGCGCCTGTCCCCACCAGCCTCCGGCAGCACAAGTACAGCCTCCCAGGCCTCCCGCTCTCTGTACAGGTAACAGTAGACACATCACAAACCCCGAGTCCCTTGAGCATCTCTCCAAAGTGCCCAGGCCCTGAGCCACTGCAGAAGTCTCAGATCCGCTCTTCCCAAAGGAACAGCACACCTGAGCTTGCAAGACTCAGCTCAGGACCCCAACTCTACTTAACATACAGCACCGAGAGCCAGGTTTAGTGAAACCACAAATAAATGTATTAGCAAAGAGCAGAGATTCAAGTGGTTGTGAGTAAGAATGTGGGAAACATAGAACACAAAATCATCACATGCTTCCTAGGGCCTAATCTTAACTAACAAGACATTCCCCTGAGTCCTACAGGATAGTTTACCCCAAGTCCTTTCCCCAGCATTTTCAACCACTTTGGCTGAGATCCCCCTTCATAAGACGAGCTTCTCCTCCCAGATGAAAGGTACCCCCAGTGATACCCTCAAATGTTCATTGTCCTTCTCAATCGGACTCTCTTCTGCTGGTTCACTTTTTCCTTAAATCTCTCTTTGCAAATTGCACAAGCCTTCGTTAGCCCCAGCGTAGACTGCCAAAGGAGGCCAGATCTGAGCCACACAACACTGGATTTACATGTGAACAGACGGATAGAGAAACATTTCTTGCCCGACAGAAAACCTGCTTTACACCTTTCTGGTGACCAGTCCCTAGTCACAGACTTGAAGAACACAATTTTCAGGTATATCCATAACTCCTTACACAACACCCGTACGTACATCCTGCAGTGGGGATGATGACCGGCGTGACGCAGGCTTTCCGTAGAGACCTTACATGTCATTCTTCTGGTGAACCTAGGGATCCCTGTCCCCCCCTAAAAACAATGAGGAGTCCGGCGGCACCTTAAAGACTAGCAGATTTATTTGGGCATAAGCTTTGGATCTGAAGAAGTGGGTTTTTAACCACGAAAGCTTATGCCCAAATAAGTCTTTAAGGTGCCACCGGACTCCTCGTTGTTTTTGTGGATACAGACTAACACGGCGACCCCCGATACTTGTCCTGCCATGTACTCCTGTGCCCATTGGCATCCAGAGGTCCTTGGGGCACAGCCCAATCCTGGTAGATCTTCTCAGAGACTGTTACACCAACTGGGAGCGGCTCCACCTGTGGGGGTTACCGGTGGTAGCATGTGTTCTCCTTGGTGGTACGAGCGAGCAGGACCACGCCCTAGAAATGGAGCCTGGAACCAGCTGGGTATTAACAGAGACTGTATTGTTAATTGGCCCAATCCTGACATCTCCCTTTGTGTGGAATCCTCTCCTGGAGTCAGTGACTGGTTGGCTGGAGTGAACGTTTCAGAACTGGGACCAGTAACACTAATTGTTAGAAACTCCTGAGGCAAGTCCCTTGGGACAAGCCAACAAACAGGCCGATGCCGCCCCCCTCTCCCTTTTCTTCTTTCTCTTGGGCCCTGCCCCTCACTGTAATTCTCCCTGAGGATACCTGGCTAGGCCTCCTGCTGCCAATAAGCCCTACCGCAGCCCCTTGGACACAGGCAAGCAAACTCTGTAGGGTTGCTCCTCTGAACAACCCTAGCAAAGATGCTGCCCTTTGCAATGCCAAGTACCAGTGCTCTCGCCTGCCCGGATGGTGGTGGGAGATCCGCTCTCTAGCTGATCAAGGCATAGGTGCCAAGCTAATGTGGGTTCCCCTGGCTGCCCACTCCTCCCTGCTCTTGCCACCCACCACCCAATGCCTGCTTAGGGACATGGCCTGAGCCCTGCAGAGCCAGGCCAGGAGATGGGGGCAGCTGCACGAGGTGCGGGAGAAGTGTTGCAGCGCCACAGGGTGAAAGGAGCCATGGAGAGGGGAGCCCAACACAGCCTTGTGCTGAGAGCCTGCGTGGTGAGATCGAGTGTCACCGCTCTGGAGCCAGTGGGGTTGCACCTGCTGACGGCAAGGCTGGTATAAGAGAAGACACCCTGTTTGCCCTGAGACATGGCCAAGGGGCCCCCAGCAGGGGCTGGGTGGACACTTCAAGCAGCGCTCTGCCCATCTCCATCCCAGCCCTCTCATCTGGGGATCCCAAAACACTCAAGCCCTCCCAGCCGCCCACAGATAGGTTCATTCTACACTGGCCTGGGAGGTAGGGGCATCATTAGGGTTCCACCCTGTCCTGGCTGGGCTGAAAGATTCCCTGTAGTTTGCAAGCCCCTCAACTTGGGCTAAATTGCGAGCAAACCCACCCCCTTGCTAGGCTCCTGGGAGGGGGACACCTTTCTGCAGGGGGCAACTCTGCCATGTTTGCTTTGAGGATCATTTGAGCCCTAGATTTGGGATGAGAGACTAACAAATCCCACAAAGAACGCTACAGACAATCCAAGCCCTGTGCTTTGCTGGATTATTATCAGCCATTTCATAACTGGGGAAATGGAGGCATGGAGAAGGGCTGGGACATGCCTGAGGTCACGGAGTGAGGCAGCAGCAGAACTGCACACAGAACCCAGGAATTCTGAATCACGGCCTGCTGAGGTGGGCCTACAATCCTGAGTCCCAGGATCCTGCTCCCACGAGAAAATCCAGCCTCCCTAAGTGTCATGCTCCTGTACCAGATGTGGACTGGCTACAGAGCTTGCTTATACACCCCACCTGTGTTCATCATAAGATCCTTTGTTTCTCTGAATTCACATGAATCTGCAGCTAGGCTCTTTCAAAGTCTCTCTGGTAGAGGTGTCTGTACACTGGATAGTACAGGTCTGTCGCATCTTATACTGGGGTTACATTCCGCAGTCAGCGCGTAAAGTGAAAATCGCGTATAGTCAAAATTACATTGAGTGTAATGGCAGGTGGAATCACCCGCACTACAGGTACAGTATTAAAATTGTTATTTTTCTCCTTTTTTTTGTTTTTGCCGACCATGTAAAGCTGAAATCGCGCATGTTAAATGCGCATAAGATGTGACAGACCTGTACAGCGTTGTCTCTTAAGTTGCTTCGTACTGGATCTCCTTTCAAAAGTCCAATATCATGAAATCCTCTGTCAAGTTCTTCCACTTTTCTCACTAGGCCCAGCATGGTGTCCATGCTGTGGCTGAGAAGGCTGTTGGTCTGTGGTCCTTTGATCACAGACACGCTGAATGCATAGCTTTGTAGGTTGTTTCTGTGATCAACTGGCCCATGCAATTCAGAATCCCTCCAGGGCTAGTCAGGTCCAGGAGTGCCACCAGCTTTTCCGCCACCCTAGGCGGCGGAAGGTCCCGCCCCGAAATGCCGCCCCCCCACAGAGGCGGCGGAAGGTCCCACCATGGAAATACCGCCGCGGTTGCCACCCCTCAAATCGCAGCGCCCTACGCGACCACCTAGGTCGCCTAATGGTTTGCGCCGGTACTGGTCAGGTCTGTGTCAGGTGACTTCAGCTCTGGTAGCTGACTGTAACATCAGCTCCTGAATCAGTTTTAAAGTCAATAGTCTTGCCATCATTATTCAATTTCACTCTCCAGGCAGGCTCTATATCATTACCAGGGACAAACCCCAGAAATAATGGCTCTTGATTGTCTGCAATATGAGTCAACTCCCTGACTGCTTTCACGCAGCAAACAACTACAAAATGTCCATGTTTCATGTATTTATTACACTGTTTGCCTCTGGCTGAACATGCATCATCTCTTGGGATATGACTTTTTCCACACCTTGTGGATGTTGGCTGGAATTGGTCCCTCTTAGCCCGGAAGTTCTCCCTCCTTGCCTCAGGGGTTGTATGATCTTCACTTTTAACATTCAAGTGTCTGTTTGTAGTTTCTCAGCTAGTTTCAGATTTTCCAAGTTGCTCCTGCCCTTTGTTCTGTTTGACTAATTCTGACTGCTTTGCTCCCTGCGTAGCTGTATGTAGGGGTAAAACTTTCTTCAACTGTAACTGCTGTGAAAGGTTTTTATCTGTTAACGCAATACCCAGCCTGTCACCAATATTTTCATGTTTTGCATTCCCAGAATCACAGTTTTCAGCCAATGTATGCAGAGCTCTTATAAAACATTCAACATTTCCCCCTCATTCTTGAATTCTCTGGTGAAAACATGCGCTTTCACAAACCCCATTTATCTGAGGTATAAATTATGCATCAAACATAGCCAGAACCCTTTCACAGTCATCTTTGTGACTTGTATCTTCAGTAAAGTCAAACCATTTAAAGATAGGCTCTGCCTGCTTCCCCATAGCATATATTAAAGATGATGCCTCTATATACAGTTTCTTTGTGGAGTTGAATAGCAATGCTAAATCTTGCAAAATATTGTTTCCAGTCTGTCCCTTCTGAAGGTTTGTCGAAGCTGATGTTCTTGGGGGCATTGAAGAGGGGTGTTGAAGGCGTGCTGATGAGATCCTGCAACCTTTGTTGCTTTGTTCCTTCTGTTTGCAACCTTTGTTGCTGTTTTCCTGCTATTTCTGTTCTTAGTTTACTCCTGACACCATGTCATAGTCCTGTACCAGATATGGACTGGCTACAGAGCTCGCTTGTACACACCACATGTGTTCATCATAAGATCCTTTAATGCTCTGCCAGACACGTCTGAGGTTCATTTAAATGAGGTCTTTTACACACATTGCCACCTAGTGGTTGAACAGTATAACACAGGTTAGCATTCCACTACACTAGGAGCCTTTGCACATGTGGGCATCCTGCCTGCAGGACTGCTGGCTCACCTGCCCTGTCACTCAGCCGGAGAAGGGCCGCTCAATGGCTACAAACCACCCTCATCCTGGAGGAAGGAAATGATCAGTCTGTGGAGCATGTGGGGAAACCTGTAGGTTGAGAGTTGGAGAAACTCCCTGCAAAGCTAGATCCATCCATTCTATTGGCTGGGAATCTCTCTCTCTGTCTAGATTAATAGCATTTAAGGCCAGCAGGTGCAGTGACCCAGCTAGGCTCGGCTGTGCTAACGGGGAGGCGAGGCAGAGGCAAACCAAGACAAAAGGGGTGATTTTAAAGTTTTCGAACTTTATAAGGGAAAACCCCCAAATTGTACCAGGAGGATAAATAATGTAGAACATTCCCAACGACTTACTACATAAAATAATAAACTCTAGGTTACCAACTCAGTAACCTTTGTGAGCGTGTACACACAGAGCAGCTAGTGCCAAACACACTGTTACTAACAAGAACAAGAGATTACTCAACAGAATAGACGGTATCACTTCAGAGAAGAATCAGCTTTTCCTCTCCTGGGCTGTAGCTCCAGCGCCACTCTTGCCGTCCTGCTCTTTGCTTCTCTTCACCTTGACGTGCTCCTTAGATTCGAGGGTCCTGGGGTTTACCTCTTTGCAGTGAGTTCATTCATGAGCAGGGCTTTGTCATCTAGTGCACGCTCGTTTGTCCACTAGGCACCTTTGGTCTGTCAGTAGCTGTTCAAACGGTCATTCTCTCTGTTCACAGACTTAGGTCCTCTGTGGGTGGGCATCTCTTTTTTTAGGACCTGTTTATATCTAACAGCTTTTTGATCAATTTCCTTTTTCACCAATTTCAGGGGTTTTCCTGGATACTCTTTCTGGTGCGTCTGTAGATTTTATTTCCTTCTACTTCCTTTCTCTAGACGTGTCTGCTCACATGCCCCGGTCTGTTTTTTTCCGCTTCTCCTGACCTGAAACTTTTCCTCTTTTCCTTCTTTCCTCCGTCTCACTTCCCAGGCCCTACTCTAGTCTCCTGGTCGTCTTTTATTTGATCACCTCACCTCCAATCCACACTCTGGTTCATCCACTAGCTCACCAGCTTGATTCTTTGCCCCCTCTTCAGCTCGAGCTGCCCCCACTGGCCGTCTCTCTCCCCAGGACCTCACGCTGGTGCTGCTGCATCACCGCTGCAGCAGGTGCCAGTGCCAGGGCGAGGCGTGCTACAAAGGGACCATTAAATCATCCAATGTGCCCCCATATAGCACAGGCCAGAGAACGTCGCCCTGGTACCCCTGCACTCAGCCCAATGACATGTGTTTGACTGACGCATCTTGCCGAAAGGCAGCCAGGCTTCCATAGGAGCTGGAGTTCACTCCCCCTCACTGTTAACTATTGGTGCCTTTTCTAATTGGAATGTGTCTGGCTTCAGCTTCCACCCATTGGGTCTTGCTCTGCCTTTCTCGGCTCGACGAAAGAGCCTTTTAGTGCCTGGTATTTCCGCCCATCTACATATACGCTGTAATCAAGTCACCTCTCAATCTTCTTTTTGATACGAGTCTTCCATCCCTGCAGTGCCTGATTTCGAAGCTGCTGGCTTCCAAGCCCTCCTGCCCTGTGTCCTCTGTGCGTTAGAGAGCTGGCCACGGGGTTGTGGTTATAACTAGGACTGTCAAACGATTTTAAAAAGGAATCCCAATTAATTGCTAACTTAAAAAAATAGTCACAGTTAATCGCAGTTTTAATCGCGCTGTTAAACAATAATAGAACATCAATTCCAATTCAGCATGGAAGCACGTCCTCTGGAATGGGGGTCGAAGCATGACAGGGCATACAAATGTTTAGCATATCTGGCTCGTAAATACCTTGCAACAAGGGCTATAACAGTGCCATGCGAAGGCCTGTTCTGACTTTCAGGTGACACTGTAAATAAGAAGCGGGCAGCATTATCTCCCATAAATGTAAACAAACTAGTTTGTCTTAGGGCTTGTCTACACTACCGCGGTAGTTCGACGGCTGGCAATCGAACTTCCGGGTTCGATTTATCGCGTCTGGTCTGGACGCGATAATTCGAACCAGGAAGTGCTCGCCGTCGACTGCGGTACTCCACCTCAGCGAGAGGAGTACCGCGGAGTCGACGGGGGAGCCTGCCTGCCGCGTGTGGACCGCGGTAAATTCGAACTAAGGTATGTCGACTTCAGCTACGTTATTCACGTAGCTGAAGTTGCGTACCTTAGATCGAATTGGGGTGTTAGTGTAGACCAGGCCTTAGTGATTGGCTGAACAAGAAGTAGGACTAAGTGGACTTGCAGGCTCTAAAGTTTTAAGTTGTTTTGTTTTTGAGTGCAGCTATGTAAAAAAATAATAATTCTACATTTGTAAGTTGCAGGTTCACGATAAAGAGATTACACTACAGTACTTGCATGAGGTGAATTGAAAAATACTGGTTCTTTTTTTACTGTGCAAATATTTATAATTAATATAAAGTGAGCACTGTACACTTTGCATCCTGTGTTGTAACTGAAATCAATATATTTGAAAAGGTAGAAAAATATCCAAAAATATTAATAATCCATTTCAATTGGGGTCCTATTATTGTTTAACAGTGCGATGAAAACCGCGATTAATCGCAACTATGTTTTTAATCTAGTTAATTGGTTTTGCGTTAATTGCTTGAGGTAACTGCGATTAATTGACAGACCTGACTATAACTTCTTTGTGTGTGCGTGTGCATGCGCGCGCGCCTACCCCGGCCTCTGGGAGCGGGAGGTTGACCCAGGAGAAGGTTCAACCCAGCTCTCACACTCATTCCATAACCACAAGCCTCTCCCTCTTCTCCGAAGCCTGTGCTGGCCTGAGTGACCCCTGCTGTCATGGCAGAGAAGGACACTCCAGCGCTGTATGTGCTAATGGAACCCAGGGATGCGTGACACGTCCCCCGTGGGCCCATCCCTAGGGGCCTGGGGCTGTGACAGCATCCCTGGCTCCTTGGCTCACGCTGCAGAGCCTCCTGTGTTTAGCTTTGGGCTGGCCCACATGGTGGTTCTCCCACTGACCCCCTCCTCCCCCCGGCTTTCTGCAGCAGAGAATGGGGAGAATTCGCAGTACAAGTCGTCCAGCTCCAGTGGTGAAGAGGAGCTGAACCTGGGCAAGAAGAAGCTGCGGAGGCAAAGGACTCACTTCACTAGCCAGCAGCTGCAGGAGCTGGAAGCCACCTTCCAGCGCAACCGCTACCCTGACATGAGCACCAGGGAGGAGATCGCAGGGTGGACCAACCTGGCGGAACCCAGGATCAGGGTAAGCAGGAGCCTCCTCAGACACTCCAGTAGGGGGCAGTCTCTACTGGAGTGGGGCCCAGGCCTGATGGGCTACAGTGGCTCAGCCTGCGGGCTGCCTTCCCCTCCAACTGTAGCTTTTACAGAGCGTGGCCTTCAGATGAGTGGGGTTTGTGTGAGAGCCTCCAGAGGAGCGCTGCAGCACAGAATTCCACTCATACGCTGAAGGAGTCGCTCCATTAGCTGGTAGCA
The DNA here is from genome assembly GCF_002925995.2 of Terrapene triunguis. NCBI lineage: Eukaryota > Metazoa > Chordata > Testudines > Emydidae > Terrapene > Terrapene triunguis. The sequence goes on from NW_020664402.1 coordinate 2,436,010, forward strand.
GTAGCAGTAGTAGACCATTGTCCTCTGGCAGGTCATCCACTACAGAAGCATGCAATGCACATTGTGCCAGTATGTTACAAGTGCCAACGGCAGGGCCAGGAACCCTTTGCTGTACAGGCCTGGTAACGGTAGGAAGAGGACGTCTCTCAGCATTGCAACTCCCGTCAAGTCAATAAGCAATTCCTATCCACGTCTCCTGGGGCTCGAGTGGAATGCAGGGGCAGCCCTTTGACTCCTGCCATGTTGCCATAGTGCCTCTGGTGCCACAGAGCTTGGGCTTTCCCTGCCCTGTGTGTAGCTTGGAGGGCTTGCACTGGCAGAGACCGGCAAAAGCTCATCACGGGGCTGAGTGAGTCTGTGGGGTCGGGACAGGCCCCCGTACTGGGGCACAGGAATTCATCACAGAGGGAGACAAAATTGCCAGGGTCATTCCAGGTGCTGGGGCGACTAGAGCTGCTGTTTGGGCCAGATTCAGACCTGGTGTGGGCAGGTGCAGCTCAGGAAGTTGGCACCAGGTTGGATGGGGCCACGTAGTGCTGGGAAGATGCCAGCTTGGCATCCCTAGAGCATTATTCACCGAGCAGGGACCATGTCTGCAATGCCCAGGCAAGCCCCAGGCTTGTACCGGAGACGGGGGGGGGGGAGGGCGGCTTCAGCCTCCAGGGGTCATTCAGTCCCTGGCCCCTCTGCCAACTGGGGAGGGGGGGTGCTTTTGGGGATGTGTGTTCACCTGCTAGCAGCTGGGCTGAGCCCCACCAAATGGTCCCCAGCAGGGGATGCCCGTGAGTCTCTCCTGGCTGAGGCAGGGACCGCACAAGCTGCTGAGAAGTGGGAGGCAGGTTGATTAGCTGCAATGCTGGCTGCTGTGCCATTGAGCTCAAAGCAGGCTTTTCTCCCCTCCCCGCTCTCTCTCTCTCTCTGAAGGTCTGGTTTAAGAACCGCAGAGCCAAGTGGCGGAAGAAGGAGCGGCACCTGCAGACTGAGCTGTGCAAGGGGGGCTTTGGCCCCCAGCTGAACGGTCTGCCCAGGGGCCCGTATGAAGACCTCTACCGCAGCTACTCCTACAACAGCTGGGCTCCCAAGGGCTTCCAGGCCAGCCCCCTCCCCGGCAAAGGCTTCCAGCTCTTCAATGCTGTGGATCTCAATTCCTTCTCCCAACAAGCCATGTTCCCGGGGGTGGCAACAGCCTCCATGCCCAGGGTCCCGGCCCTGGAGAACTTCAACAACCTGGCCGGCCCCGCCAGGTCTCCCGCCCCCACCTATGGACCCGAAGCTTCGCCTTATATGTACAGGGACCCCTGCAACGCAAGCCTGGCAGGGCTGAGACACTGGGCAAAGCAGCCCCAGCCCCTTGGCCTCGAGGTCCTGCCAAGCCCAGCCGCGAGCCCCAGCTCCTGCCAGTACACACTGGACAGGCCCGTTTGAAGGGGACCCCAGAGCACCGGTACCAGCCCCCTTCGCCAGACTGTATAGAGGGGCGGGGGGTTCACTCACCAAGGACAGTGTGGAGGGAGGGGGGTTCCCCAGTCCTGGGACAGTGCTGCCCTCAAAGCCCATGCACCCCGCCTCCTTCTGCCAGTGCCTAGCTCAGGGAGCCCAGGGGGTGCCAAAGGCCATGAGTAGCCCAAAAGATTGTGGCTTAGCCCAAGACCTGTAGATCTGGCCCCTGAGAAAACTCACTGCAGGCAAAGTGCAGCACTTTGGGTTAAATTACAGGGGAAAGCGCCATCTAAGATCCCAAACAAGTAACAGACTCTTGGGAGGAGACAAATGCCCCCTGTGAGGGGAGTGGAGGAGGGGAGACCTGGAGAGGTCTGGACACAGGGCTCTGGGACTAGCCTGCTCAGCAGGCACAGGGAAGGGTATGAAGCTGAGTTCTGCACTTGGTGGCATTATTATCTCCAGCTCTTGCCAACAAAACAGAGACTCCGGAGCTCAGGCTGTGGCTAGAGCAGGGAGCTCGGAGAATTCCATTCCCCGCGCTGGAAGGGAGTGCCAGAGGGTGAGCCGAGGGGCAGGGACTGTGTGTCTGGACTCCAGCGGATAGATCAGGAGCCCTGGATTCTATTTCCAACGCTAGCATTTTCTCACCATGTGACAGTGGGCAAGTCCTGTCCCCTCCCTGTGCCTCAGTTTCCTTGTCTGTAAAATGTTGGTAACGGTGCTGACTGGCCTCACCAGAGGACTGATTCATACTTGTAACATGCTTTGGGCTCCTTGGGAGGAAGGTGTAATAATGTCAGTTCAGATGACATCAGAACCAGGGGAGGGGTAAATAACACTGAGGACAGTCACTGATACAGGGTGATCTGGATCGCTTGGTAAGCTGGGTGCGAGCAAACCATGTGCAGGGAAGTTCTCTGGCCTGTGTTATGCAGGCGGACAAGCAGACTCACTAGATGCTCACAGCAGTCCCTTCTCACCTTAAAATCTCTGAATTTAGGTGCAAACTATTCTTTGGCCTTGTCAAGTCAGTGCAGGCCTGCTTTCGGATCTTAGCCAGAGTTTGCTTTCGGATCTTAGCCAGAATTTGTACAGGATCTGGGCACATCACCATTATGATATCAATCCATGTCCCAGTCTCCTGAGGACGGAACAGACTGGTCTGGCTTTTCCAATTCCAACTCCCAGGAGACCCCCCGGGACTCCTTGGTGCACGGCTCACCATAGCTGAATTCCTCTCATTTCAGGGCTTACTGCCAGGGGATTTGGGGCGTGCTCAAATAGTTCCCCTGTATCCCCCCCTCCCTCAAAAGCCCACACATGCAGCAGTACCCCCTCCAGAGCTCATGAGCCCTACCTTGTGAGTGGTCAAGTGACAGGGTGCTCTCCAGCAATGGCTGTAGGAAACAGGGGTGGAACTTCAAACACACCCTGCTCGCCCTGCCTGGGGCCCTGGCTAGCCAGCTTTCACCTCATTTCTCTGGAAAGGGGTGGGGGAAAGTGTTTAAGACCCAGGGCTGGGAATTGAGGGTACAGCTACACTGCAAAACCCAGCAGCAACAATCAGAGCCTGGGTCTACAGACTGGGACTCACACTTGGTGCTGAAAATAGCGGGTAGAGGTTACTGTTTGGGCTCTGAAACCTGGCCGGAGGGAGTTGTCAGACCCCAGGCGCCAGCCTGAGTGGGAATGTTTACACAGCTCGTGTTAAAAAAGGCTCCAGAGGAGATCCCGGCAATTACAGGCCGGTAAGCCTGACTTCACTACTGGGCAAAGTGGTTGAAACTATAGTAAAGAAGAGAATTATCAGACACGTAACTGAACACGATTTGAGGGGCAAGAGCCAACATGTTATTTGTAAAGGGAAATCATGCCTCACCAATCTACTAGAATTCTTTGAGGGGGTCAAGAAGCATGTGGACAAGGGGGATCAAGTGGACATAGTGTACTTAGATTTTCAGAAAGCCTTTGACAAGGTCCCTCTCAAAGGCTCTTAAACAAAGTAAGTTGTCAAGGGATAAGAAGGAAGGTTCTCTCATGGATCAGTAACTGGTTAAAAGACAGGAAACAAAGGGTAGGAATAAATGGTCAGTTTTCAGAATGGAGAGAGGTAAATAGTGGTGTCCCTTAGGGGTCTGTACTGGGACCAGTCCTATTCAACATATTCATAAATGATCTGAAAAAAGGGGTAAACAGTGAGGTGGCAAAATTTGCAGATGATACAAAACTACTCAAGATAGTTAAGTCCAAAGCAGACTGCGAAGAGCTACAAAGGAATCTCACAAAACTGGGTGATGGGGCACCAAAATGGCAGATGAAATTCAATGTTGATAAATGCAGAGTGATGCACATTGGAAAACATAATCCCAACAATATACACGTAAAATGATGGAGTCTAAATTAGCTGTTACCACTCAAGAAAGAGATCTTGGAGTCATTCTGAAAACATCCACTCAATGTGCAGCGGCAGACAAAAAAGCAAACAGAATGTTGTTGAATCATTAAGAAAGGGATAAATAATAAAACAGAAAATATCATATTGCCTCTATATAAATCCACGCTAGGGTGACCAAACAGCAAGTGTGAAAAATCGGGACAGGGGGTGGGGGTGGGGTGGTAATAGGAGCCTATATAAGACAAAGCCCCAAATATCAGGACTGTCCCTATAAAATTGGGACATCTGATCACCCTAACCCATGCTACGCCCACACCTTGAATACTACGCACAGGTCTGATCACCCTATCTCGAAAAAGATATATTGGAATCGGAAAGGGTACAGAAAAGCACAACAAAAATGACTGGTGTGGAGAAAGTAAATATGGATGTGTTATTTACTCCTTCTCATAACACAAGAACTAGGGGTCACCAAATGAAATTAAGAGGCAGCTGGTTTAAAACAAACATAAGGAAGTCTTCTTCTCCCAACACACAGTCAACCTGTGAAACTCTGCCAGAGGAGGTTGTGAAGGCCAAGACTATAACAGGATTAAAAAAGAACTAGATAAATTCAGGGAGGATAGGTCCATCAATGGCTACTAGCCAGGATGGGCAGGGATGGTGTCCCTAGCTTCTGTTTGCCAGAAGCTGGGAATGGCAACAAGGGATGGATCACTTGATGATTCCCTGTTCTGTCCATTCCCTCTGGCACCTGGCATTGTTCTTATGTTATGTTCCTACGCTAGCCCCATGAGCTTGAGTCTGTAAACCCAGGCTCCGAGCCTCGCTACTGCAGGCTGGTGTTTGCAGGGTAGATGTATGCTGACTCTGGGGTTCCACTAGCCGTGTAGATCTTGGCTGATTTGCTTCTCTTCCCTGTGCCTCGGTTTCCCCATCTGTAAAATAGCATAATAGTGACCTACTTTCAAATGGACATGGGAGGCTCAGAGCGTTGCTGCCTGCAGAGTGCTTGGAAATCCACTGGGGGGCCCTGCTTCCCCTCTCTGCGAGACCAGATTCACTTTGCTGTAACTGTATTGATTTCAATGGGTTTACACCGGCATAAAACTCGAGTGAAGCAGAGGTGACTCAGGGCATCTGCTGCCCATGGAGCTGATGTCATGTGAGCTCTGGCTGGGGAATGAGAGCAGAATCTGGAATGTAAGGAGGCCTGGAGGGCAGAAAAGACTGGAGCTAAATTTAGCCCTTGGAGTGGAATTTCCATGAGTGCGCTGGGACTTTCCAGTCCCCTCGGGTCACCTCCTTACCTGACTGCACAGGAGGCACTGAACAGCCTGGGATTCTCCTCTTGGCTGCTCTGCCACGGGTCTGGGTCCTCAGCTGTACCCGCCCTGGGCCTGGTCCTCGGCCAAACCTGCCCTGGGCCTGGGTCCTCGGCCGAACCCGCCCTGGGCCTGGGTCCT
>NW_020664402.1:2441323-2449649 GCF_002925995.2 Terrapene triunguis
GGTCCTCGGCCAAACCCGCCCTGGGCCTGGGTCCTCGGCCGAACCCGTCCTGGGTCTGGGTCCTCGGCTGTACCCGCACTGGGCCTGGTCCTCGGCCGAACCCGCTCCGGGCCTGGGTCCTCGGCCGAACCCGCCCTGGGCCTGGGTTCTCGGCCGTACCCGTCCTGGGCCTGGGTCCTCGGCCGAACCCGCCCCGGGCCTGGGTCCTCGGCTGTGCCCGCACTGGACCTGGGCATTTGGCCGTACCTGCCCTGGGCCTGGGTCCTCGGCCATACCCGCCCTGGGCCTGGGTCCTCAGCTGTACTGCCCTGGGCCTGGGTCCTCAGCCGTACCCGCCCTGGGCCTGGGTCCTCGGTTGTATCTGCCTTGGCCCTGGGTCCTCAGTTGTACCAGCCATAGCCCCGCTCCACACCTCCCCCCAAGCACCTCCTGCCCGCTGGCGGCACCGCTGATCGACTCCTCACCCTCCCTCCCAGTGCTGCCCACCTACCACAGATCAGCTGTTCTACGGCATGCAGGAGGCGCTGGGGGGAGGAGGAACGGGGATGGGGCACGCTCAGGGGAGGGGTGGAACCGGCTGGGAAGAGGTGGGACAAGGGCAGAGCAGGTGTGGGAAGAGGCGGGGTGAGGGTGGGGGGTTAGGGGGAAGGGGTGGAGTGGGGACAGGAAGAGGTGAGGCGGAGGTGAGGGCTTGGGGGAAGGGCTGGAGTGGGGGCGGGGCCTGGGGTGGGAATGGGGCACGCTCAGGGGAGGGGTGGAACTGGCTGGGAAGAGGTGGGACAGGGGCAGAGCAGGTGTGGGAAGAGGCAGGGCGAGGGTGGGGGTTAGGGGGAAGGGGTGGAGTGGGGGAGCAGAGGCGGGGCGGGGTGGGGGCTTGGAGAAAGGGGTGGAATGGGGGCGGGGCCAGGGATTGAGCACCCCCGGGGAAAGGAGGAAGCTGGCGCCTGTGGTGGGGGGAGCTGGCTGCTGGTGGGTGCTAAGCACCCGCTAATTTTTTTCCGTGGGTACTCCAGCCCGGGAGCACCCATGGAGTCGGCACCTGTGTTGGGAATAATTAAGAAAGGGATAGATAATAAGACAGAAAATATCATATTGCCCCTATATAAATCCATGGTGTACCCACATCTTGAATACTGTGTGCAGAGGAGGTTGCCCCATCACAAAAAAGATGTATTGGAATTGGAAACGGTTCAGAAAAGGGCAACAAAAATGACTAGGGGTATGGAATGGCTTCTGTATGAGGAGAGATTAATAAAACTGGGACTTTTCAGCTTGGAAAAGAGACTACTAAGGGGGGATATGACAGAGGTCTGTAAAATCACGACTGGTGTGGAGACAGTAAATAAGGAAGTGTTATTTACTCCTCATAACACAAGAACTAGGGGTCACCCAATGAAATTAAGAGGAAGCAGGTTTAAAACAAACATAAGAAAGTCTTCTTCACCCAACGCACAGTCAACCTGTGGAACTTCCTGCCAGAGGATGTTGTGAAGGCCAAGACTATAACAGGGTTCAAAAAAGAACTAGATAAGTTCATGGAGGATAGGTCCATCAATGGCTATTAGCCAGGATGGGCAGGGATGGTGTCCCTAGTCTCTGTTTGCCAGAAGCTGCGAATGAGTGACAGGGGACAGATCACTTGATGATTCCCTGTTCTGTTCATTCCGTCTGGGGCACCTGGCATTGGCCACTGTTGGAAGACAGGAGGCCATTCTTATGTTCTTATTTTATGTGGAGGTTTACTGTGAACACAACAGAATAGTCAGCAGCTGGGTCTAACCAAAATGTTTGTTATACTGGGTGGGAAGGAACTGGAGACAGAGGAATGTGTGTGTTGAGTGGTCTGGGATGGGGGGACAGGGACAGGGGCTGTGACTGCAGAGAGGGGAGGAAATGAGGATGGGTGGTAGGCAACACAGGCACCGGCTTCCAACTTTCCCCAGGGTGCTCAACCCCTAAGCACCCACTAATTTTTTTTCATGGGCTGGAGCACCCACGGAGTCAGCGCCTATGGTAGTCAAACCTTGGATTGGTTGTTTGCGAAAATGTGTATTTTACTAGTCCCTGGAGGAGAGAACGCAAATTGCTACTTCCTGATCTGAGGGCAGATGAATGTGGTGTCTCCCAAGACGCACAGCATGGGGGTTTGGAACAGACGGCGCAGGTACCTGGACAGCTGAAGGAAAAGGAACACGTGCACTGCCAGAATTGCCAACATCTGGATTCTGGGCAATTCCTGGGTCACGAGGTTTATAGATTCATAGATTCATAGACTTTAAGGTCAGAAGGGACCATTATGATCATCTAGTCTGACCTCCCGCATGATGCAGGCCACAAAAGCTGACCCACCCACTCCTGGAATAATTCTCTCCCTTGACTCAGCCGTTGAAGTCCCCAAATCATGATTTAAAGACTTCAAGTCGCAGAGAATCCTCCAGCAAGCGACCCCTGCCCCATGCTGCGGAGGAAGGCGAAAAACCTCCAGGGCCTCTGCCAATCTACCCTGGAGGAAAATTCTTTCCCGACCCCAAATATGGCGATCAGCAGAACCCCGAGCATGCGGGCAAGATTCTCCAGCCAGACCCACATTGACCATTGATACTAATTACCAGCGATGGCACGTTATTGACCTATTGACTAAAATCACGTTATCCCATCAAACCATCCCCTCCATAAACTTATCAAGCTTAATCTTAAAGCCAGAGAGGTCTTTCGCCCCCACTGTTTCCCTTGGAAGGCTGTTCCAGAACTTCACCCCTCTGACGGTTAGAAACCGTCGTCTAAATTCAAGCCTAAACTTCCCGACGGCCAGTTTATATCCATTTGTTCTCATGTCCACATTAGTACTGAGCTGAAATAATTCCTCTCCCTCCCTGGTATTTATCCCTCTGATATATTTAAAAAGAGCAATCATATCCCCCCCTCAGCCTTCTTTTGGTTAGGGTAAACAAACCGAGCTCCTCGAGTCTCCTTTCATACGACAGGTTTTCCATTCCTCGGATCATCCTAGTGGCCCTTCTCTGTACCCGTTCCAGTTTGAGTTCATCCTTTTTAAACATGGGAGACCAGAACTGCACACAGTACTCCAAATGAGGTCTCACCAGCGCCTTGTATAACGGAAGCAGCACCTCCTTATCCCTACTAGAAATACCTCGCCTAATGCATCCCAAGACCGCATTAGCTTTTTTCATGGCCACGTCACATTGCCGACTCATAGTCATCCTGTGATCAACCAGGACTCCGAGGTCCTTCTCCTCCTCCGTTACTTCCAACCGATGCGTCCCCAGCTTATAACTAAAATTCTTGTTAGTCATCCCTAAATGCATCACCTTACACTTCTCACTATTAAATTTCATCCTATTACTATTACTCCAGTTTACAAGGTCATCCAAGTCTCCCTGCAGGATATCCCGATCCTTCTCCGAATTGGCAATACCTCCCAACTTTGTGTCATCCGCAAACTTTATCAGCCCACTTCTACATTTGGTTCCGAGGTCAGTAATAAATAGATTAAAGAAAATCAGACCCAAAACCGAACCTTGAGGAACTCCACTGGTAACCTCCCTCCAACCTGACAGTTCACCTTTCAGTACGACCCGCTGCAATCTCCCCTTTAACCAGTTCTTTATCCACCTCTGGATTTTCATATCGATCCCCATCTTTTCCAATTTAACCAATAATTCCTCATGCGGTACCGTATCAAACGCTTTACTGAAATCGAGGTATATTAGATCCACCGCATTTCCTTTATCTAAAAAATCTGTTACTTTCTCAAAGAAGGAGATCAGGTTGGTTTGGCACGATCTGCCTTTTGTAAAACCATGTTGTAATTTGTCCCAATTGCCATTGACCTCAAGGTCCTTAACTACTTTCTCCTTCAAAATTTTTTCCAAGACCTTGCATATTACAGATGTTAAACTAACAGGCCTGTAGTTACCCGGGTCACTTTTTTTCCCCTTCTTGAAAATAGGAACCACATTAGCTATTCTCCAGTCCAACGGTACCACCCCCGAGTTTACAGATTCATTAAAAATTATCGCTAACGGGCTTGCAATTTCTCGCGCCAGTTCCTTTAATATTCTCGAATGAAGATCATCCGGTCCGCCCGATTTAGTCCCGTTAAGCTGTTCGAGTTTGGCTTCTACCTCGGATACGGTAATGTCAACCCCCCCTCCTTTATTCCCCTCTGTCACGCTGCCTCTATTCCTAAGCCCTTCATTAGCCTTATTAAAGACCGATGCAAAATATTCGTTTAGATATTGTGCCATGCCTAGATTATCCTTAATCTCCACTCCATCTACAGTCTTCAGCGGTCCCACTTCTTCTTTCTTTGTTTTCTTCCTATTTATATGGCTATAAAACCTCTTACTATTGGTTTTAATTCCCCTCGCAAGGTCCAACTATACACGGCTTTTGGCCTTTCTCACTCCATCTCTACATGCTCTGACCTCAATAAGGTAGGTTTCTTTGCTGATCCCTCCCCTCTTCCACTCTTTGTACGCTTTCTGTTTTTTCTTAATCACCCCTCTGAGACGCTCGCTCATCCAGCTCGGTCTAAATCTCCTGCCTACGAACCGTTTTCCCTTTCTCGGGATTGTCAAGGCTGTATCCCCACTTTGAACTTTAGGGTACAAATGTAGGGGCCTGCATGAGGACTCCTAAGCTTAACTACCAGCTTAGTTCTGGTCCGCTGCCACCATCCCAAAGCTAATTCCCTTCCCTGGGTAGCCTTGAGAGACCTTCACCAATTCCCTGGTGAATACAGATCCACACTCCTTGGATCTTAAAACAAGGAGAAATTGACCCTTCCCCCCTCCTTCCTTTCACCAACTCCTGTTGAATACAGATCCAAACCCCCTTGGATCTTAAAACAAAGAGAAATCAATCAGGTTCTTAAAAAGAAGGCTTTTAATTAAAGAAAAAGGTAAAAATCATCTCTGTAAAATCAGTATGGAAAATAACTTTACAGGGTAATCAAACTTAAAGAGCTCAGAGGACCCCCCTCTGTCTTAGGTTCAAAGTACAGCAAACAAAGATAAACACTCTGGTAAAAGGTACATTTACAAGTTGAGAAAACAAAGTAAATCTAAGACGCCTTGCCTGGCTTTTTACTTACAAGTTTGAAATAGGAGAGACTTGTTTAGAAAGATGGGGAGAACCTGGATTGATGTCTGGTCCCTCTCAGTCCCAAGAGCGAACAACCCCTTAAACAAAGGGCACAAAACAAAAGCCTTTCCCCCCCCAAGATTTGAAAGTATCTTGTCCCCTTATTGGTCCTTAGGGTCAGGTGTCAGCCAGGTTACCCGAGCTTCTTAACCCTTTACAGGTAAAAGGATTTGGAGTCTCTGGCTAGGAGGGATTCCATAGCACTGTACACAGGAGAGCTGCCACCCTTCCCTTTATAGTTATGACAGGGATACAGGCCTCCGACAGCATGAGTTTGTGAGAGAGCAAGGAATACACCGTGACATGGGGATTGCCGACTGTTTTACCTGCTCGGCAGCAGCTCACTGGTGACTTAAGAGGTGGTGATCTCCCAGACGCTGCGTTGAGTCACTTGGGCGGAAATGATCGGGGTTTTATTGCTGATGTACAATGTAGGAGAGCAGATTTGGCTTGCACTAGAGACGTGTGTCCAGCAGCGGTGACAGTTTTCTCTAATTTGAATGAAAGTCTGATTAATTGCTACAGTGACAATATGAAACCAATTAGTAAGTGTTGGAAGAACATTAATCGGGACACTGTACTGTACTGTATGGCGTAGAAACATTACAAGCTCTGACACCTCTGTTTCTCAGATATGGGGTATGTCTATTGGACAGGGGTCAGCGTAAAACTCTCAGTATTTTGGAACAGACAGCCTGTTTGTGATTTCTCTTGCCAGCCCTGCTACAAACTTCACCCTTCAACCATTCTGAAACACCACCAGGAACACCATTCCCCTGTTGTGCTTTGCTCCAGGCACTGTCTGGGAGTTGGATTATAGCAGGGGGAAGTCATGGCAATATAAACCTTTGTATATCATGGAGTGGAGTGAAGACTTCAGAGAGATGCATTTCCTGCTAGCAGTGGGGGGACTCACATACAGTAGTGGAAGGGGGCCAGGTTGGAGGTAGAAATGCAGCGAATGGGTCAGGAGCCTGGGTAGGAAGGTGGGCCGAAGCAGAGCATGAAGAGAACCCTACGTCTCTGTCAGGGATGCTCCAGCCCAGGCCCTCAGCAGTCAGGGAAGGCAGGAGGAAGGAGTTCCTTTGCCTGCAGTAACTCTGCCATCCACACACCCTCTGCCACAGAAGCAGCAGCAAGCCCCTTGCTCTGTGTGATACCAGGACACCGCTGGAGCCAGCAGACAGGTGGGAGTTAACTGGCTAGGAATGAAGTGCCCTCTGAACAGAGAGGTAATGGGCTGACGGTAAATGGGTAAGGACAGGAGGGTTTGGGATCATCGTAGAGTTCAGAGACAACTCATTTAATCAAAGGAACAGGGGCAAAAAGTATCAAAGGGCAGGGAGAGAAAAGGAGAGCAAGACAGAGATGGAGGGCTGTGCCACCTGGGCGATACTGATAGCTCTGCTAGGACGCCACAAGGCTGACATTCAGCCCCACCTGCTTTTCTACTGCTGGGCTCCCCACCAGTGTTCCCACGCGTATGCGGAATGAATTTTGTTATGTGCACCAATATGGAGGTGATGTGTGGGGGTTCCGGCTGGGGGTGCAGGCTCCGGGTGGGGCCAGGGATGAGGGGCTTAGGGCTGGGGTAGAGGGTTGGGGTGTGGGAGGGGTTGAGGGCTCCAGCTGGGGGTGAGGGCTCTGGGGTGGGGCCGGGGAGGAGGGATTTGGGGTACAGGCTGCCCCGGGGCTACGGCAGGGAGAGCGGACTCCCCCCAGCTCTCTCTCCCTGCAGCAGCACCTGGGCTGGGGCAGCGGGATAGGTGCCTCTCCCCCAACCGCAGCAGGTCCGGGCCGGGGGTTGGGCTGGGGCCAGCGGGGAGAGGCACATCTTCCCTGGCCGCAGCAGGTCCAGGGCTGGGGGAGAGGCATCTCTCCCCGCCACAGCCTGAGTGCCTGTGCGGCGCTTGATAGGCTGCTGCGTGGCTGCACGGCCGTGCAGCTTAGAGGGAACTTAGCTCCCCGCACACAGCTCTGCTGATGCCCCACAATCTGGACTCTTAGCCCACTGCTATTCCAGTGTTGGGATCCCCAGCTCTGACAATGTCCCCAAGCCCAACCTGCAGCCCCTCTGCTAATCCAGTCCTGGGCTCCCCACACAGCTCTGCTGATGGATCTCTTAAAATGAGCAACGGCCAAAATGAGGATTATTTCTCCTGGGGAGGGGATAAACTGGCATTTAGGGTCACAAAGGGCGTAACGAGAACTGACCAGCTCCTTCTTGTATTGCTGTAGCAGAACCCAGGTCATCTCATACAATTAAAGGGCAGCACATTCAGAGTCGTTCAAAGGAAATACTACTTCTTGCAGCCCGAAGCCAGGCAGTGCAATTCACGGCAGCAGGAGGTCAGAGAGTCAGACACCACCGGTGGAGTTTAAATCAAAAGGGCTGGGTAATTTTCTAGCTGCTAATCTCATTTGTGGCTATGCCGGTTAAGACAATGAATCAAAGCTCTCCACACATGATATCAGTTGACCCTCACAGGGGTCAGAAGGAATTTACTGCTCCGTTTGCAGCACTGCACAAGGTATTCTGGGTACCAACCACTGGGCGCAGCAGGGCAGAGTAGAAAATCTGATCCACGGGATAAATCCTCTGTACCTAATAAGGACTGAGGCTATGAACAGGTTCTTGTACCGATGACAGCCTCAATCCTTCTGCAAGGACGCTTCATGGGGATTTCACAACCGAGCTGGAACTCAACCAAGAGATGCAGGGAGCAAGCAGGACACTCTATTCTTAATGGCGCAAGGTGAGCTCCTTGGAAGGGTTGGCTAGAGGGGACTGGGAGAGCTGTTCTGTGGGAAGACACAGCACAGGTGTCTATATTTGGTAGAGTCCTTCAGAGTGTCAAGGAACAGAGAGTGAGAGGGATTTCGATGTCAGGAGAGAGCTAGATTCCAGCCTCAGTTTCTGCTCTTCATGGTGCCCATGAAAAGGGTTTCTGTTCCACTCTCTCTTGGTTTCTATACCTCTCCCATCACTTTAGGGCCTGAGCACTTCAGAACTTCAGTATCTGGGTTTGGTGCTGTGGATTGCCACGGGCACGCAGGGGCGAAAGAAAATGCAGGCCTGTTATTTACCAGGCTGCACGTGGCAATAGACTATATTGGTAAGGGATGCAAGGAGAGTATGGGTCACGATGCAAACTGCAGA
>NW_020664402.1:2449659-2506855 GCF_002925995.2 Terrapene triunguis
CATTGGGTTACAGGCTCATTAGCACCTGCAGATTTCTTCTGAAAACCTGACTGGAACAAGCAGATTTCTACAAGGAGGAGTGAGTGGGGGGAAATCAGACATTGGAATTTGTCTTTTAAACTGCTTTTGCAGTTGCCAGGTATGGTTCTGCTTCAGACCCACCCTCCCTACATCCAGGAAAACTGAAGGCCCTGTCAGAATGAGCTTCCAAGGCCAAGTGCCACGGATCTGTAGCAACAGGGAGGCAGAGTTGACTTCTGGGTTCTCTTCACAGGCAGACTAGCTGCACTGGGAGACTGGGACATAAAATGTACATGCCTCAAACGTGTTATGGAATGGTCCAATTTCCCTAGGCAGATGTGTCCTTAGAAGAGGTTGAGCCGGACCTTGCTGCAATTGAATGAGAATTTCACAGTGGAGAGAGGTAAATAGCGTGTCCCCCAATGGTCTGCACTGGGAGCAGTGCTGTTAAACACATTCATAAATAATCTGGAAAAATGGGTAAACAGTGAGATGGCAAAGTTTGCAGATGATACAAAATTACTCAAGATAGTTAAGTCCAAAGCAGACTGCGAAGAGTTACAAAGGGATCTCACAAAACTAGGTGACCGGGTAAGAAAATGGCAGATGAAATTCAATGTTGATAAATGCAAATTAACGCACATTGGAAAACATAATCCCAACTATACATATAAAATGATGAGGTCTAAATTAGCTGTTGCCACTCAAGAAAGATCTTGGAGTCATTGTGGCTAGTTCTCTGAAAACATCCACTCAATGTGCAGCGGCAGTCAAAAAAGTGAACAGAATGTTAGGAACCGTTAGGAAAGGGATAGATAATAGAACAGAAAATATAATGCCACTATACAAATCCATGGTAGGCTCACACCTTGAATACTGTGTGCAGTTCTGGTTGCCCCATCTCAAAAAAGATATATTAGAGTTGGAAAAAGGACAGAGAAGGGCAACAAAAATTATTTGGGGTATGGAACAGCTTCCATATGAGGAAAGATTAAAAAGACTAGTACTGTTCATCTTAGAAAAGAGATGACTAAGAGGGTTATGATAGAGGTTTATAAAATCATATAATTCACTGGTGCAGAGAAAGTGAATAAGGAAGTGTTATTTATCCCTTCGCATAACACACGAACCCGGGGTCACCCAATGAAATTAATAGGCAGCAGGTTTAAAACAAACATATGGAAGTACTTCTTCACACAAGGCAGAAGTCAACCTGTGGAAGGGGATGTTGCAAAGGCCAAAAGTATAACTGAGTTCAAAAAAGAATTAGATAAGTTCATGGAGGACAGGTCCATCAATGGCTATTAGCCAGGATGGCCAGGGACACAACCCCATGTTCTGGGTGTCCTTAAATCTCTGCCAGAAGCTGGGACTAGATGGATCACTTGATAAATTGCCCTGTTCTGTTCATTCCCTCTGCAGCATCTTGCACTGGCCACTGTCGGAAGACAGGACACTGGGCTAGGTGGATCATTGGTCTGACTCAGCATGGCCATTCTTATGTTCCAACTTTCCTCACATTTCTCTCATTCCCAGTGCACCCAAATCCTGCCCTGCCTTGGTAAGTAAGAGGGGAATTCGTTGTCTGCTCATTCAGTCTTGCTGTCAAACTGCTCAGACGATGGATCTTCACCAGTCAGGGTGAGTATTCCCAAATCACAGGTTGAATTCATCCTGGTGTAATGCTACTTCAGTCAAAACAGTCATACCAGGGATCAAGATGCCCCACTATGTTGTCAGACTCTGTTCACTGTCACCAGGAGGTAACTGAGGTCAACAAAGAATCAGATCAGATCAAATGGAATCTGGAAATGGATGGCTCCTGAACATGTGACCTACACATATCCCACCCAGGCAAATGTACCTAGTTACCCGAATCATTGGAAGACCCAATGACAGAGAAAAGATTATTTCCTACTTATTTTAGGCTGAGTGCCTCTGACAATCTGGGTAGTGCTATGACTTGTCTGTGTAGCTTCATGCAACATGAACAGTCCACTGTATTGGTGATGGTAGCAACTGTCTTACATATGTATGCTCTGTAGAAAAACAACTTAACGAAGAGTTTGTTGCTAACCTATAGCTGGTGTGTTCTTGTGTTTATCTAAGAGTCTGTTGAAGATCCAAAGTGCATGTGGAAATGAGGTGGCATTACTGTTAGCTTTGCTACATAAATAGTCGGACATCAGCCTGACACTAGACTCTGAAATCAAGACAAGACACTTGAGTTGACCTGACTCCATCCCGGAGAATTTCCAAGTGGGATGAGGCTGTGGGCTCCCACCCATGTAAAGGGGACTCTTACATTATGCCTGGGGCACCAGAAGTCCCCTAGGCTGACTCTGCCTTTCCTTCCGTGTCACAGCTCATTCCATTTCTCTAGGAAGGTTTAACCCCCCACAACAGTTTCCAGAGCAGAGATCTCTGAATCTCTCTGTGTGGGGCAGGGAGACCCAGAAAACTGACTTCTGATTTGCAATAAAGGCCACTGTGTCCAGTAATCAGGCCTGGGCTTAAGCACAGACAATGCTGGTGAGGCTCCTCCATGTAGCCAGCTGCAGGCTGGCTGTATCTCCCCATCTAGCTGCGGGATGCAGAAAGGCAACTCACAGCCCAATCAACCCTTCTAGCTCCTGGGTGCCTTCTTCTTGTGCAGGTCATCCATGCCAGGATTCAACAGTGGTTTAACTCCCCAGTGCAGAGCCCATGTGGCCCAGGCTATTTATTCTTTGCTGGTAATGGCCATCATCAGTGCCTGGAGGGAAAGACAAAATTAGATGAGGACCATTGCCTTGGGCAGGAATAAACAGAGGTAAACAAAAAGTGTACTCAGGCCTCATCAAGCAGCATCAGGATAAAGATAGGGAGCAAACCTGGGATATCAGTGGCCCAGCTGTTGCCTGGAGCTGTGATTGTGAGGGGCCGAGAGGGGAGGTGAAAGGACTTGGGCTGTGTGCCACCATCAGTCCTGTGCCAGCTAATCCTGAGCACTATTGCAAGTTATCCCTGCTTCAGTCTGAACTGCTACCCGCACTGTCCCTGGCATTAGCCCACGACAAGGCTTCTCGTTTCGCTGTTGTGCTTCATTCACCAACTTCCTCTTATTTGGAAAGAAAAAAATCCACAAAGAAGCAGAAGAGGTGGGGTTCACTCCACTCCTACTCCAGTTCCTGCCAAAGCGCCAGACCCTACAGCCAGAGCTCCTAGCTCTGCACTACTGAGGGCGACTCACAATCCTGGACAATGCTCCAAGCCTGAAGTGACCACAACAGAGAAAGCGCCCCACCCTTTGGGAGAGAGATTGGAGCAAAACATAACTCTGATGCATCATACAATAGTGTGGGTCAGGCTCATGCCAGCTTGGAGCCCCGCTCCCCGGGCCCGCAGGATGGGAGAGAGCCCCGCCCCCCGGGCTATATTGGCTGGGAGCTCCACCCACCTGGGCTATACTGGTTGGGAGCCCCGCCCCGCCCCCGGGCTATACCGGCTGGCTGGGAGCCCCGCCCCCTGGGCTATACCGGCTGGGAGGGAGCCCCGCGCCCCTAGGTCACGGAGCTAGGACCCAGCCAGCTGGGAAAGGCCGGGGCAGATTATTGACACATCCCCGCCCCCAGGCGCAGGCCGGCCCGTCGCTAGGCAACTCCGCTGCGCGCTCACGCGTCCAGGGGGAGGGGCTGACGTCTGGGCGCGAGGGGACCGAACGCGGCAGGGTCCGTGGCTCTACGGGGAGAAGCAGCGGTAGGACGACATCCGGCGGCTGGCTCGCGGCAGGGCACTTCCGGTGTGCCCCGGAAGGACTTGCCGGCCGGCCGGACGTGCGTGTTGCGCTCCATTTCAGTTTTGGCCTGATCCGCTGCACGGGGCCGGGGGAAGCGGCTCGAATCTAGCACCGGGGTCCGGGCCGGGCGGGTGAGGCGGCGCCATGGCGGATGTGACTGCGCGGAGCCTGCAGTACGAGTACAAGGCGGTGAGTGGGAGCGGCGGCCGGGTGCGGGGTCGGGAGCGGAGCGGGAAGGGGAGCAGGAGGACGGGGGGCCCCGGGTGCGGCAAGGGGAGCAGGAGCCGGGGCGGTGGGAAGTGGCCCTCTTCTGGCCCAGTGTGTGAGTGAGCAGTTCTGCTCCCACCACCACACACCCCTGCACCCCGCCCCCCCTTTTCCTTGCAGGAAGGAAACACTCACTCGAACCTGGGTAAGTTTTATACAGGCCGTAGCATTGCTGTAAAATTGCTATCAATGTCTTAACGTGCACATCGGGAGATAGATCATAAAACATGATCCTGGAAACCCTGGGTTGCGTCGTAACTCTGATAGCACGTAGGGTGCTCATGCTTGGCATGCGTTAGGCTCTGCTATATACATGCAGTGTGGGGAAGCATGGTGGCTGTGGGAATTATTACTTCAAATTGCCCGACGGTTGTGTGTTCACAGTGTCAGCCATGAGGTGCTAGAATTGCATTTCATTATCTAAGTTTATAAAACGAACTTACCCGTGACCCTGCTTCCCTCTCCAGCTACTGCCCCTTATCCCTTTCATCCCTAAGCTCATTGAAATTCTGTCTCTAATTGACTGGTTTCAGAGTGGTAGCCGTGTTCGTCAGTATCAGCAAAAACAAGGAGAAGTCCTTGTGGCACCTTAGAGAGTAACACATTTATTTGGGCATAAGCTTTCATGGGCTAAAACCCACTTCATCAGATGCATGGAGTGGAAAATACAGTAGGTAGAATATACATACACAGTACATGAAAGAGATTGAGGGAGACTGAAGTGTTCTCTGAAAAAGTAAATGGACACAAATCAGACATCAAGAATTATAACATTCAAAAACCAGTCGGAGAACACTTCAGTCTCCCTGGATACTCAATAACAGACTTAAAAGTGGCAATTCTTCAACAAAAAAACTTCAAAAACAGACTCCAACGAGAAACTGCAGAACTGGAATTAATTTGCAAACTGGACACCGTCAGATTAGGCCTGAATAAAGACTGGGAGTGGATGGGTCACTACAAAAACTAAAAAATAATTTCCTCATGCTAATTTCCCCCTACTGTTACTCACACCTTCTTGTCAACTGTTTGAAATGGGCCACCCTGATTACCACTACAAAAATGATTTTTCCTCCTGTTGATAATATCCCACTTCCACTTTAATTGAATTATTTCGTTAGAACTGACCCCGCACTTCGTAAGGCAACTCCCATCTTTTCATGTACTGTGTGTATATATTCTGCCTACTGTGTTTCCCACTCCATGCATCTTATGAAGTGGGTTTTAGCCCGTGAAAGCTTATGCCGAAATAAATTTGTTAGTCTCTAAGGTGCCACGAGTACTCCTCGTTGTTTTTGTCTCTAATTGCTGTGTGTTATTCCTTTCCTTCAGTTGCATCCTAGATCCTGCATAATATCCCTAAAATGCAGCCTTTCTTATTTTTGTATTCACACAGATAAAACTCTTGTCCAAGCTCTCATCTTACATCTTGATTATTGCAACATCCTTCTTTCTGGCCTGGACCACTGCAGTCTTGCCCCACTCATATCCGTTCAGAATGCTGCTGCAAAGATAATTTCCCTAGCCCTGACCATGTCACCCCTTTCTTTGTATCCCTCACTGGTCCCCCTATATCATAGGCACTGACTCTGTGGGTGCTCCAGAGCTGGGGGAGCACCCACAGGGAAAAAATGGTGGGTGCTAAGCACCCACCAGCAGCCCCCCATCAGAACCTCCTGCCTGCTGGCAGGCCCTGATGATCAGCACCTCCCGCCCAATGCTATAAGCTGTTTCGCAGCATGCGGGAGGCTCTGGGGGGGAGGAGCGAGGACACTGTGTGCTTGGGGAAGGGGGTGGGGCCTTTGGGAAGGGGTGTAGTGTGTCCCCCTCCTCTCCTCCCCTCCCCCCCCGCACATTGGAAAGTCGGCACCTGTGCCCTTTATTGTATCAAACATAAGCTACTTGTCTTCACTTACTTTCAAGACTCTTCACGGTCAGTTCCCACCCTACCTATCATCTCTCATTGGCTCTTGAGCTGTTGACTCCTGCCTCCGATTGGCTGCTGCTACCATCCACTTGTTAAATTTTCAGACAAGCATCTTCATGCTTTCCCTGTACTGCCCCTCCCCCTTGTGACACCCCCTGTAAATATTTGCAAAGGCATCTCATTATCTTCCTTCAGATCCCTTCTCAAAACTGCCCTTTGCAGTAACGCCTGCAAAAAGCCAGACAGCTGCTAGAGTGCTGAGGCCACTGATGATCGCCACTCATTGTTTCCTTATGTTCTGCTGTCTGTATCCATTTGTTGTCTCTGGTTTTATACTTGGATTGTAAGTTTTTGGGAGCAGAGCTTGTCTTTTTTGTTCTGTTTGTACAGCACCTAGCACCATGGGGGTCTGGGCTCATGACTAGAGCTCCTAGATGCTACAATAATGATGATAATGTGTGGGAGTTTGTTTGGGATGGGCCACTGGCAATAATGAAACGTACTACTGGCCTGGCTGGGGTTGTAGAGATTGTTGCATTGGTTTCTTCACACCTCTTACCTGTTCTCTTGTGCTGTAATCCCTCCAGAACTCTAACCTTGTACTTCAAGCTGATCGCTCCTTGATCGACAGGACCCGCCGAGATGAGCCTACGGGGGAGGTGCTCTCCTTGGTTGGGAAGCTGGAGGGCACTCGGATGGGTGACAAGGCTCAAAGAACCAAACCTCAGATGCAGGAAGAGAGACGAGCGAAGTGAGTGGGTTACGCATGAATTGGTCTTTCAGAGCTTGGGCACAGAGCATTGAATGAGAGCATCCTGACTGCAGCATGGTATTCAGGAGTCTCATGCTGAAAAGCTTGTGTGGGATCTAGCCCTGGAATTTAAAATATTTCCACACTGCCTTGGTTTCAACGATAATCATTAATTTAATCATGGAGGTTATGGATTCTGTGACTTTAATGAACCTCCGTGACTTCTTTGGCTTCAGCTCCTGCGGCAGGGTCTGGAGCTATCAGTCCCATCCCTCCCAGTTATTTTCAGTAAAAGCCATGGACAGGTCATGGGCTTCCATGAATTTTTGTTTATTGCCCGTGACCTGTCCGTGGCTTTTACTGAAAATAACCATGACAAAATCTTAACCTTAATTATCATGCAGTTATCTAGGAAAACCCTTAAAGCGTGTGCTCTTAAAGTGATGCCTGTTCACAGCCCTCCTCAACATTGCTTCTTATGTAAGTTCAGCTGTGTACTCTTGATTTGTTTTACTTGTAACTTATTCTGTAACCCTTAGCTATGCACATGATGACAGTGCAGATGGTGTAACCCTATAGAGAACGATTCTTTTACGCCACACAGATGCGGGAAGGAGCAGTGAAGGTTGCTTTGAGGAACCTCAACTTGAAATTCCATGACTTCAAGATCTTAACTGCATCAGACTTAATGCTGAGTTAATGTTCTCGCATCCGAGTACTGCAGTGGAGAAGGAGAGTTTCATGTGAACTGGCCAGGCAGCGATAATTTTTACTGAACTTGAAACAAATGAAAGTAACTTCTTGTGCCATGGATAGAAAATACATTTGAAGGGATACTGTCAGGCTTTTTTAAGAAATCACATTTTAAAAAAGTCCTTGAGCTACTGATAGCTTGAATTATTAGAAAAAACTCTTTGCCACCATGTATGCTAAGTGCTTACTTTCTAATTTTACTCTGCTTAGACCATGGCAATCGATAGGGAAACTGACCATTCGGTGTCTTTTGCACTAGCCTAGTGTTTCAGGATTGAAGTTACAAATACTGAAGCTGATGCTTAAATCCAAATGAAAAATGTTTTTTAATTTTAATAAAAATGCAAGCAAACCTAGTAAACACGTTTCGTTTTAGTTTTAAAACGTCCAACACCACCTTAACCATTGCACCTAAACTGTGATGTCTTATATGAAGGGTAAATGACCCCTGATTAGAATGATGGTCCTTCATTGGGTAGGTGAGGGGTGAGAGATTGGTGACTTTTACTGCATGTTGACCGGTTTAAAGTCAAATGTGGGGACAGAAAAAGTTTCATCAGAGGGTTGCTTGTCCATTGTCTTTTCCCAGCCAGAAGGACTGGCACAATTTGGAGAAGCAACTTCATCTGCTGATTGGCTTGTGTGATGTTTTCCTTGCCCTGCTTTCTAGGAGGAGGAAGCGTGATGAGGACAGGCATGATATCAACAAAATGAAGGGTTATACGCTGCTCTCTGAGGGCATTGACGAGATGGTGGGAATCATCTACAAACCCAAAACCAAGGAGACCCGGGAGACTTATGAGGTGCTGCTAAGTTTCATTCAGGCAGCCCTTGGGGACCAGGTAAGGATGTGCATGGACCTGTGAGGGTATCTTTGTAGACACATCAGCCGAGTGGAGTTGTCAGAACCCCTAGTGTGTGTGTGTGTGTGTGTGAGGCAAATAGCTGGCCGAGCTGTAGCTCAGACAAGTCAATAAGCTGGTCTTTGGATCCTTGCCAGCTAATGCTTCTGTTGCAAGCTAGTGAGATGTATAACAGCTTGTGGGTGCTAAAGCTCTTCACCTGAGATACTGTCTCCATAGGACCCTTGAGCTGCCTGGAGTGACTGCCCTTACTGTAAGATGGGATCTGACTTCTGAGCAGGGTCGTGGCCGTTGCTGTTTCTCATGTGCTGGCACAGTGCTGCAGTGTTTTAGAGGGGAATGCTTCCAGATCGGTTGTTTTTCCATGGAGATAATTGTAGACAGAGAGCTGGAAGCATTTAGTCCATACATGTGAGCCTGTCTTCTAGTTCCACAGCTGAGCAGTGGCAGTGCTTATCCTAGTCAGGTACATGGAGCATCCCCCAAATTAGGTGTGTTGCAGCTGTTCTCATTTCTTCTGCAGCCACGTGACATTCTCTGTGGAGCAGCGGACGAGGTCTTGGCTGTATTGAAGAACGAGAAGCTGCGAGACAAAGAGAGGCGGAAGGAAATTGATTTGCTGTTAGGACAGACGGATGACACCCGCTACCATGTGCTGGTGAACTTGGGCAAGAAGATCTCAGACTATGGTGGTGACAAGGAGATCCAGAACATGGGTAGGGATCACCCTCGAGCTTGCGCCTGGACTGCTCCCGTGTGTTATCTCACAGAGCACAGTATACGGGTTGTCAGCATGTCGTATTTCAATTGCTGGGGCACAGACGGGGCACAGTGCCTGTATGCAGGGAGGCTAGAAAGTGTTTTAAACTGAGATGGGGCTTAAAAATGTTTCTTTGGGTTTTGGTGGTAAATAGTTATTGCACTTGGAGACTAAAGGCTACACGCTAGCCCAGGGGTGGGCAAACTTTTTGGGCCAAGGGCCACATCTGGGTGGGGAAATTGTATGCAGGGCCGGGCCAGGGAGTGCGGGGTGTGGGAGGGGGTGCGGTGTGCAAGAAGGGGCTCAGGGCAAGGGATTGGGACAGAGGAAAGGTGCGGGGTGTGGGAGGGGGCTCAGGCCAGGGGTTGGCGTGCAGGAGGGATGTGGCAGGCGGTGGGGTGCGGTGGGGTGCAGGGTGCAGCAGGGGGCTCAGGGCAGGGGGTTGGGGTGCGAGGTGCAGGCAGGGGGCTTAGGGCAGGGAGTTGGGGGGCGGGGTGCAGGAGGGGTTCGGGCTCCGGCGCCACTTACCTAAAGCGGCTCCGGGGCGGCAGCGGCACGCACTGGGGCCAAGGCAGGCTCCCTGCCTGCCCTGTCCCCGGCCCCGCA
Organism: Terrapene triunguis; assembly: GCF_002925995.2. NCBI lineage: Eukaryota > Metazoa > Chordata > Testudines > Emydidae > Terrapene > Terrapene triunguis. The sequence goes on from NW_020664402.1 coordinate 2,459,386, forward strand.
CTGCTCCAGGAAGCGCTGTGGCCCCTGGGGGAGGGGAGGCGGAGGGCTCTGCATGCGCTGCCCTTGCCGCACCTCCAGGTACCTCCCCTGAAGCTCCCATTGGCCACAGTTCGCCATTCCCGGCCAATGGGAGCTGCGGGGGCAGTGCCTGGAGGCATGGACAACGCACAAAGCCCTCTACCCCCTCCCCCCCGGCTCGGGGGCCCCTTCTGAGAGTGGCGCAGGGCCCGCAGCGCCATGGGGGGCAATCCTGCTGGCCGGATCCAAAGCCCTGAGGGGCCCAATCCGGCCCACGGGCCGTAGTTTGCCCACCCCTGCGCTAGCCTAAGCCATGCATAGAACTCCCAGAGACATCCGTGGATAATGTTTAGTTTTTCGATTCAAATCCTGATTCGTCACAAGTAAAACGAGTGATATTTTCTCCACTTAGCCTCTAGTGGGAACGTATCTGTGTTCTGGCCTTTCCCTGGGTGTGCTCTCCATGCTTTAGTGGGTGCTCTTGCGTTCTAGTGGTGCAAAAGGAGGATAACTGGGTTGAGCTTGGGCTGCACCCTTCTAACTCCGTCCCCCTTTGCAGATGATAACATTGATGAGACGTACGGAGTGAATGTGCAGTTTGAGTCTGATGAAGAGGTAAGTGATCAGACGCTTCTAAGGTGGTGGCTGAGCTGTCCCTCTTCTTTGTGCTGCTGGTTGTGGACAGGGCTTGAGAACGCGGGGAGCTGGAGTTTGGCTCAATCTCAGCCATGTTGGCCAGCGAGGCCGAGCCAGGCCAGAAGCTTAGACCCTACTTCCTGGCACTGGAAGGCTTGGTAAATTGCTGTACTAAGCTGTACCACCTTTCACAGAAATGTGTATGAATTCTATGGCTTGGCCCACAGGCCAGCTGCTTGGTTTTGATCAGCTGTCAGACTTCCTGGCCTCCTCAGCAGTCCCTTTCAGATTGAAACTTGCTCTCTCTCTCTCTGACTTCCTGTTTCCTGCAATGCCTTTTCTAAATGTGAGCCACTTGGGACTATTTAATATAATTGCTCTTCTGCCTCACTCACCTGAGTGAGGGTCTGAAAAGAATTGCCTTTGCTGGTTCCTTAAGGCAGAACAATACAGGAACCTCTGAGTCATTGGTAGCACTTATTTTTGAAGGTCTTGAGGTGGGAAAGGATTGAAAGGACTTGTACGCACCAATGAGTTCTGAGTGCACGTTAACATCACAAGACAGATGAGGGTTGCCTGCAGCGAGCTCAGTTGAAACGTGCTCCATCTAAAACAGAACTAACCCGAGGGACTAGCTGCCCCAGGGGAGTACTGAGAAGAATAACAGTGAGCCTGAACAAGGGACCTGACACGTGGCTAGGATGGCACTGTAAGGAACTGTCCCTGTTTCTGCTCTAGGCCATAGACAATTGCTGCATGAAAGATCTCTCACTCCCATAATTTAGGGGTGCCCAATTAGCTTGGTGCATTATTTTTTCTACTGACTTTGGCTGCATCTGGTATTGGCCACAACTGAAAGCAAGATGCCAGACTACAATAATAATGCTCACTTCTACTGAGCTTGCAGTATGAGGAGCGCCATCCCTGATACGATCATATCTTGTAAATGGGGAGACTGAGGCATGGGATGACGGGACTTGCCCAAAGTCCTGTGATCTTCTGCCTTAACCACAGTATGATGTTTCTGCTGCTGGAGGAAGGACTAGCTCGGCCAGCTCTCGGTAGGAATGGCATTTCTAGCACTCCTGTCCAAGGTGTGGGGGGGGAACCTGGAGAGCTTCTCCATGAGGTTTCCTTGGGAGAGAGCCGTTCACAGGAGCTGTGTGTTCCAACAGGAAGGCGATGAGGACGTGTATGGTGAAGTACGCGATGAGGCGTCTGATGATGACATGGAGGGGGACGAGGCTGTTGTCCGCTGCACCCTCTCAGCCAATGTGAGTTTCCAAGTGGGAAGCGCAAGGCTACTTTCCTATCGCTGGAGGGTTGGCTTGAAGTTGGTGGCTGTATTAAAGCTATGGGGACTTCATTCCTAACTGTGATAGCAGACACTAGTGTGTCAGATCTAGCTGAGGGCCCCCTGCTGGACTGTTGTACGGGAAGCCAACCGCTGAATACTTGGGTGTCTTAAGCCCCCAGAGTCAGAACAGAGTCCAGGCACTGCTGCTGTCTTAGAACCTCTGAGCACGCTCTTAGGGAGCAGAACTTCTATGTGGTATACCCCTGCTGAGAGCTGTGACCCCGTGCCCCGCCCCAGAACCAGTGCTGACCCTCACGCTTACCCTGTAGGTTAAACACCCCCTATCCCAGAACACCAGCTGGGTGGTGGTTTGGGGCCATAGTTTCCTTCATGGAGCACATGGTAGATGTAATTCATGAAACACAGGCATTTTGCACAGGATTCTAAAATACAATTGTTCTTTCTTTAATAGAGTGAGAAATACACAGATATATACAAAAATCTGCCATGCATTTCCCTACCTCAATTTCCTCACCATTCCAGAGTATTCTTTGTGTCCAGGGTCCCTCTGCAGAAGTGTGTGGCTTGTGTTCTGAACCAGAAGCCTTCTGCCCACAGCTTGCCTTCTGTGAACTTGGCTGGCCTGCAGTTAATCAGGACCCCTATGTGATGTCACGCTGTTTGGAGGGGCACACGAGCGTGGGTGCCAACCTCAGGGCAGAGTCAGGAACCAGGGCACAAACCCCAAGCTTATGTTCTCTAAATACATTTCACCAACCAAGTAACAAGTGTGAACTCCTCATACCCTCTAACAGCCTTACCGTAGAGTCAGACAGTCCCTTTGGGCACTCTGGTCTATCTTGCCACCCAGCCAAGCCTGCCTCTGTGATCGATGGTACGTTATACCAAAAATCACAACCACTTACCCCAGGTCAGTTGTACCCCAGATCTCTCACCAAAGACGATGCTTGTAGCCAATCCCATATCAAACTAACTAAAGAGTTATTAACTAGGAAGAGGAAATGAGAGTTTACAAGGTTAAAGCAGGTAATATACACGACAAATGAGTGACAGTGTGACCGGATTCCCGGCGGAGCCGGCTGAGGTCACTCAATAAGGGTGAACTGCAAAGAATGGGGCAGACAACCCCAAAGCTGGTGGATATTTCAATACTTAGATTTACCAAGCTAGCACTAAACAGCTTCTGTTATACCTCACTGGTTACTCGGAAGTCCAAAACACAGTTCCCTTAAAGTAACTCAGCCTCAGGCCTCCATCTAACTACCCAAGTCAGATATGATGAAGATTAATGAAAATCTTATTTCATCATATAAAAAGGTTCTACCAATCCCAAGGGATTGGACACATTACCTCCCAGGTTAATGAGTATTCCAGATCTTACCCAAATACATGCTTACAGCCAATTCTTATTAACTAAACTAAAATTCATTAAAAAAGAAGAGCGAGAGTATGGTTAAAAGATCAATATACATACAAACATGAGTTCAATGCTTGAGGTTCAGATTTATAGCAGAGATGGTGAGCTTTGTAGTTGCAAAGAGTTCTTTTGGAATTTAGTCCATAGGTTATAGTCCAATGTCCAATATCATATCCAGGGTGTACCAGCTTAACCGGGATCTCATCTTGCAACTCAAACTTCCCCTGATGAAGCTTAAGCAGATTTGAGATGGCCGAATGAGGACCCCTGGATCTTTTATACAATTTCAAGCCTTTGACAGGTTGGAGTCCCTCGGAACAATAGGCCCTTATTTCTTAAGCATCCTCGTTAATTATTCACACAGAAGGCAATTGCCTGTTTTTCCACCATTTATAGAATCATGGAATATCAAGGTTGGAAGGGATCTCAGGAGGTCATCTAGTCCAACCCCCTGCTCAAAGCAGGACCAATCCCCATCTAAACCATCCCAGCCAGGGCTTTGTCAAGCCTGACCTTAATCTCTAAGGAAGGAGATTCCACCACCTCCCTAGGTAACCCATATAGGTGAAGCTAAGGGCTAGTCTACACTAGAGACGCTGCATCAGTGCAGCTGCACTGCTGTAGTGCTTCTGATGAAGACGCTCTTGTCGGCACAATAAAACCACCTCTGCGAGAGGCGGGGTAGCTATGTCCACACTGGCGCTTAGGTCGGTGTAACTTGTGTTGCTCGGTGGGGGAAGGGTTATTCACACCTCTGAGCGGCATAAGTTATATCAACGTAAGTGGTAGTGTGTACAAGCGCTAATGCATGCAGCACTGTGCAAGCTACGGTATAAGCACCAAACACGTTCTTACAGCTCCAATATCTGTGTTAACAGTACTAACACACAGGTGAGCCAGACTTGTTTCCAGGTATGCATTTGTGTCCAGTGAGGCCTGGGGCCTTGGCATGAGCTGGCGCTGGATTTTCCAGCATCATACCCCTCTCTTGCCCAAAACTTCCTGTGTGGCTCTCCCAGTCTCCCCCTGTGAGTCTCTTTAAACCCTGTTCTGTCCTCTTTGTCATGCTGCTGGTAGCTCCTTTTTCTCCATTTCTCTCCAACTTGCAAGACGGGTAGGAGAAAGTAGCTTCTCCCAGGTCCAGCAGACTTCCTTAGCATTGCTATCGTCCGGTCAAAGCACCGTCATTACGATTAAGTGCTCTGTTGTCCCTAGTCTGACTGCTGCTGCCAGGGCTTTGCTCACATACATGATGGCTGGGGGGGTGGGGCAATACCCAAGGGCTGTTTGTGCCTGTCCTGGGGACTCAGTTCTGTGTGGGCGAAGGACGGCTGTAAGGAGACACTGCCTGTCTTTCAGCTGGTGGCATCTGGTGAGCTGATGAGCTCCAAAAAGAGAGACTTGCATCCCCGAGACATCGATGCCTTTTGGCTTCAGCGGCAGCTGAGTCGCTTCTACGACGATGCCATCGTGTCCCAGAAGAAAGCAGATGAGGTGCTAGAGATCTTAAAGGTATGTGGCCAATTATCCTGCCTCCGTGGGTGGAGAAGGTTCCAGACTCAGGGCCTGCCTGGCTGGAAGACAGGAAGCTCCCTGGGCAAGTTCTTTACAGTTTGGACCGATTTTTCCATATTAAAATTGTTAATGCAACCAAACAACTTGCTACTGTGCCACTCTTCCCCTGAGGATACACCCACCGTGTCCCTCCTCCGTTGTGAGGACCAGGTTTAACGCATGGGCAGACCTTCTCTTGGGTGACAGTTACTGCTTCTTCTGGGAGGCCAACTCTGGGGTGGTGGTCCCCATGCTAACTATGACCCTGATCCTCACTCCCTTTGACTTCAGTTGGAATTAGGGTGCCCAGCACTTCTCAGGTTCCAGCCCTTCATCTATGGTATTTATGCGGCTCAAAAGCCTGTAAACTGCACCAGGATAGATGACCCAGGTGTCCTGCCCCTAGGGGCCTCTTAGGAGTGCAGGAAGAGGTTCTGGGACAGACTGCACTTAGACAGACTCTCGCCAGTGTTGCTTAGAGTCTTGATTGTTACATGGAGGATATGGGTTGTCAGTCTGGCGGGTAGCTGGTATTTACTATGCAGTTGGGTTCTATCTGTTGTGCAATGGGAGTTTGGGTCCCCTGCCCTCTCCCATGGCGAAGCCGGGCAGCAGATGCTTCACCAGCTTCTTTCTGTCCCTTCTTTTCCCAGACTGCCAGCGATGACAGGGAGTGTGAAAACCAGCTTGTCCTGCTCCTGGGCTTTAACACCTTTGACTTCATTAAGGTGCTGAGGCAGCACAGAATGATGAGTGAGTACTGGGCACCTCGTTAACCTGCAGTGCTGTTACCCTGGTTCTTTGCCTGTGTGCTGCTCCGGTCGTGCTGCTAGCCACACCTTGGGTTATGGCTGCACTATGGGGACTTACACCAGCATTGGGGAAGCAACGTACCCCGGAGGGTAGATGCAGCCTACGGCGATGGAAGGGGTTTTTCCATCAGTATAGGAACACCGGCTCCCTGAGCAATGGTAGCTGGGGTGACAGAAGTATTCTTCTGTCGACCTCGTTACATCGTTACATCTGTGTGGGGTTGTAGGTCCGCATAGCTACGCTTGGGGCATGGGTTTTTCACATCCTTGATTGACATATGTTGTCCTAAATTTTAAATGTAGTCCTGGTCTCAGTCAGCTTTCATAGCTGCAACTTTCTCACCTCTCCACACATCTGCCTTCTGTGCAGTCTATCCTCTGCGCCATGCTTTGTGAAACTTCAGGTGTTCTCCACCTTGCCCCTCTCCCTCTGACCCCGTGCATTGGGGTAGCTGCCTTCTCTCACCCTCTTTCTCCCTCCAGTCCTGTACTGTACGCTGCTGGCTAGTGCACAAAGTGAAGCCGAGAAGGAGAGGATCATGGGGAAGATGGAATCTGATCCCGAGCTGTCAAAATTTCTGTATCAGCTGCATGAGACGGAGAAGGAGGATCTGATTCGGGTAAGAAGAGCGGCGAGAACCCATAAGGTCCTTGTTGCATCTGATCTGTCACCATTGAAATAGCACTTTGCATGCATGTCACACACACGTTTCACTGCAATCACTGAATAAACTGGATTGAAAGGAGGGGAGGGTGCTACTGGGGTCACAGCATAGAGGTTTAGAATAATAGAATATCAGGGTTGGAAGGGACCTCAAGAGGTCATCTAGTCCAACCCCGTGCTCAAAGCAGGACCAATTCCCATCTAAATCATCCCAGCCAGGGCTTTGTCAAGCCTGACCTTAAAAACCTCTAAGGAAGGAGATTCCACCACCTCCCTAGGTAACCCATTCCAGTGCTTCACCACCCTCCTAGTGAAATAATGTTTCCTAATATCCAACCTAAACCTCCCCCACTGCAACTTGAGACCATTACTCCTTCTATCATCTTCCCCCTTTCAGGTAGTTGAAAGCAGCTATCAAATCCCCCCTCATTCTTGATCTGATGTTGGTTGTAGACTGACCATGCATCCTCTCTTCATATTAGCCAGATCCAGCTTTGGGTGCCGAGCATTGCACCTACTTGTGCTGTTACTAATCAGCAGCTCCTGCATCTCTGTTACGGGGGTCCTCTGAGATGCAACTCCCTTTGGAGCATGTCGGATACACTCATTAGTTGGAAGGGTTTATGGAGACTTTGCGCATGACATCCTCTGTGCTCTGAGGGAGCTGAGATATCCGGACCAGGGTCTGATCCTGAGTCATCTTCACCATAGTGCTAAGCATGGCTTGTTAGCCCCCTGAGGAGCTGCCTGACCAGTTAGCTGAAGCTGTGCTATCGCAGTGGGGCAGTAGCAGGCGCTAGTGTGCGGAGCAGGGCACAGCAGCTGCTGTTCCCCACCGAGAGGTGTCTGCACCATGTTAACTTGCCCTCTCCCTTTGCCCTCCAGGAGGAACGCTCTCGCAGGGAACGTGTACGCCAGTCCCGGATGGACACAGACCTGGAAACAATGGATCTGGATCAGGGTGGAGAGGTGTGTCCCTTAAGGCACCTGTTCTTAGGATGCTCGAGGGGCTGAATGAGTGCAAGGGGGCTGTTGTTAAATAGGGACCGGTGGGTGCAGAAGACACCCTGATCTAGCGGCCTGCAGGTGGGGTGTGAAAGGTTAAGCCCCTGATCTGCCTGAGAAGCTTTGGGAAGCCAGACTTGCAGGCTGGAGGGAGTAGTTGCAATGCTGCCCCTTTAAATCTGGGCCCCTCCCATTCTTCCTCTGACGCCCCATCTGGTTTTTCCAGGTGCTGGCCCCGCGCCAGGTGTTGGACCTGGAAGATCTGGTGTTTGCCCAGGGCAGCCATTTCATGGCCAACAAGCGTTGCCAGCTGCCCGATGGCTCGTTCCGCAGGCAGCGCAAAGGCTACGAGGAGGTGCATGTGCCTGCCTTGAAGCCAAAGCCCTTCGGCTCCGAAGAGGTAGGTGACTCTATTCCCTTTCAGTCAGCGGTGGGCAGGGTTGGATTACCTAGCGTCCCTTCTTCCCGACCCCCCACAGAAACCTACTGGCTTTGTGGCACTTCTCACTCGCAGCGTGCGACTCAGGTGTTGAGGGAGCATCTCCACGACGCGCCCTGGGGCCAGCAGGACTTGGGCCTCTTCCGACATGTGACCCTTAAGGAGCCTGTGCGTTAAGCTCTGTTTCCCTGAGATTTCATGTGACCAAAAATGGCTCCTGATCCATTGGTTCCTAATGCCTGGGATGTGCACCTGGCATTGGTGCCTCTGGTCCCATTGCACCTTAAAGATGGGCTGCTCTGCGGGGTCTGGGGGCACTGTTGCTGCACCTCTGGCAGTCATTTGTGCAAGCTGGTCTGCCGGACTGAGCGAATGAGCATGGGCCATAGTCAAGGTTGGGTTCCAGTTCTGGCTGTGCTATTAATTCACCATGTGACTTTGGACAAGTCACTTGGACTCTGTCAGTTTCCCAAGCTGTAAAATGGAGACAAACAAACCCTTGTCGTGAAGAGTCAGTGCTAGCTGTACAGTGTTACGGATTGTTATGGTACGTGCTGTAATCGCTGCTTTGCAGTTGGGCTGCCCCGTGAGCTCTGACGTGCAGTGGGAACTGCCTGGTACACGAGAGGGCGCAGTCTGGGGGAATCAGTAGTTTTGGCCCGAAGAGTTAGAATCCTCTATGCTAGTTGACTGCATTGCTGGTCGCTGCCCAGAGTGATGGGTGAGATTTGCAGATCAGCAGTTGGAGCCCCCAGGCCAAATGCTTTGGTCTAATGGGCCCCATCTGATCTCTTACTACCTGCTCTGCAGAAAGCATTATGTCCCAGCCACACAGAGGGTACGTCCAGACTACCCGCCGGATCGGCGGGTAGCGATCGATCTATGGTGGATCGATATATCGTGTCTCATCTAGATGCAATATATCGATCCCCGAACGCACTCCCGTCGACTCCGGAACTCCACCAGGGTGAGCGGCGGTAGCGGAGTCGACGGGGGAGCCGCGGCCATCGATCCCGCGCTGTGAGGAAAGGAGGTAAGTCGAAATAAGATACGTCGACTTCAGCTACGCTATTCCTGTAGCTGAAGTTGCGTATCTTACATCGACGCCCCCCCTAGTGTAGACCAGCCCTGAGAGAGACCAAGAAGCTCCCTGCCATTCCCCAAGGGGGGGTCTTTTCTAGACCACAGAGTGCTTTGCTTGCGGCACAATAAAGGGCCTGTTCTTTGATGTTAATGATGTTTCCCCTTTTCAGCAACTGGTTTCTGTGGACAAACTGCCCAAATACGCCCAGGCTGGGTTTGAGGGGTTCAAAACACTGAACCGGATTCAGAGCAAACTCTACCGTGCTGCGCTTGAGACTGATGAGAACCTGCTACTCTGTGCTCCCACGGTAAGGATCCGGCAAAGCTGTCTCCTGCCCCAGGAGGCCACTTCATAGATACTCAGTGCCTCCAGCCCCTCCTGTTTAGCACAGAATTTGGGTTGTAGCCCAACTCTCTTAGAACATAAGAACGGCCAAACTGGGTCAGACCAAAGGTCCATCTAGCCCAGTATCCTGTCTTCCAACAGTGGCCAGTGTCAGGTGCCCCAGAGGGAATGAACAGAACAGGGAATCATCAAGTGATCCATCCTCTGTCGCTCATTCCCAGCTTCTGGCAAACAGAGGCTAGGGACACCATCCCTGCCCATCCTGGCTAATAGCCATTGATGCATCATGAATTTATCTAGTTCTTTTTTAACCCTGTTATAGTCTTGGCCTTCACAACATCCTCTGGCAAAGAGTTCCACAGATTGACTGTGCCTTGTGTGAAGAAATACTTCCTTTGTTTGTTTTAAACCTGTTGTCTATTAATTTCATTTGGTGACCCCTAGTTCTTGTGTTATGAGAAGGAGTAAATAACCCTTCCTGATTTACTTTCTCCACACTGGTCATGATTTTATAGACAGCTGTCATATCCCCCCCTTAGTCGTCTCTTTTCCAAGCTGAAAAATTCCAATCTTATTAATCTCTCGTCATACGGAAGCTGTTCCATTCCCCTAATAATTTTTGTTGCCCTTTTCCGAACCTTTTCCAAGTCCAATATATCTTTTTTGAGATGGGATGACCACATCTGCACTCAATATTCCAGATGTGGGTGTACCATGGATTTATATAGAGGCAACATATTTTCTATCTTATTTATCTATCCCTTTCTTAATGATCTGCAACATTCTGTTCGCTTTTTTGACTGCCGCTGCAAATTGAGTGGATGTTTTCAGAGAACTATCCACAGTGACTCTAAGATCTTTCTTGAGTGGTAACAGCTAATTTAGACCCCCATCATTTGATATGTATAGTTGGAATTATGTTTTCCAAAGTGCATTACTTTGCATTTATCAACATTGAATTTCATCTGCCATTTTGTTGCCCAGTCACCCAGTTTTGAGAGATCCATTTTGTAGATCTTCACAGTCTGCTTTGGACTTGACTGTCTTGAGTAGTTTTATGTCATCTTAGGGGGGGCTGGCTCATACTTCGAGGGGAATCTGTCTTTGGCTGCTGTGAGGAGACTGTGGATATGATGGGGCTGATTCAATGTATGTACCAGGGTGCAATCCAGACCAGTGGAGGGCTGTGTTAACCCCTCCCCTGCAACCTTGGGTGCCTTACAATGCCTTGCTGCTGTAGCTCCCTCTTGGGCTGCTCATAAACAGCCTTCCAGCATGCAAGCCACAGCCTGACTCTCACCAGCCATGGTTATACCGCAGGGTGACCCCAACACACCCCCAGTCCCAGATTTTCCACCAGAAATGTGTGTCCTGTTGCTGCCCAGCACCGAGGAATAATATGACAGTTTCTTTTGTCAAAGTTATTCAGATACTTTAAGTTAAACACACTGTGGATTAGCTAAAACAGTAAAACAAGTTTATTTAATACAAAGAGGTAAATTTTAAGTGAGTACAAGTAATGAGGCATAAAAGTCAGAAATGGTTACAAGAAAAATAGAGACAAGACATTTACTAATACCTGACTTGACTTAAACTAGATTAGATTCAAGCAAAGTTTCTCATCATGTGCTCCAGCAGATTACTGACCAAATCCCCCAGAGTCCAGCGCCTACTTCTCTTGTCTCTTCAGGCGCAGTGAATGTGATTGGGGGGGGGGGGGGGTCTGGGGCTGTTTTTGCCCCTCCTTTTTATCCTTTCAGTCCCTCTTGAAAAACATTTCCAGCTGAGAACCAGGATCCAAAGAGTCTATATGGAGAGATGTTCCCTGCTGGTTTTTTTCCACTGTTTGAACTTCCTTTGTCTTACCTTCCTGCTTGATGACTGTTTCCTGCTTAAATGCAAATTAAGCAGAGTACACGCTCCTTTGTTTAGGACAGACCTGTTTGCCAAAGTCTTTTTGGGCAAGGTTGTGGGGTTTGGAACGTGTGTTAATAACGCCATACAGGGGAATCACATATCATGTTGCCCCACACATTTTACCAGGCCAATACTGATCAGCAAATTATGAGTTTCTTAACTGATACCTTACAAGGCGTGCTTTATGCAAAGATTATTACAGTGGTGTGTAGGGTGTGACTACAGAGGTGTATTCTGTGCCGCAGGGTGCGGGGAAGACCAACGTCGCTCTGATGTGCATGCTACGCGAGATCGGGAAGCACATCAACATGGATGGAACCATCAACGTGGATGACTTCAAAATCATCTACATTGCGCCCATGCGGTCTCTGGTGCAGGAGATGGTGGGAAGCTTTGGGAAGGTAATGGAACAACTTTGCTCTGGTCCTGCTACACCTGCGGGGTAGGGGGAGTGGAACAAGGACTTGGAGCTTTGCTCCTGTGAGGTCTGTACTCAGAAGGGCCCCAGCTCAGCTCTAGCCTTAAAGGGTATCTAGACTTGAGAGGAGAGGGTGTTGTGCCTCTTATTCCCTGTTCCCTTGGGCCTGATGCCTCTATTCCAGGCTTTGTGATTCAGCACCAAAGAGGAAGAATCCGTGTCTTGCTTAATGCCACGGTGCAGAAAACCCTATTTGTCGTCTTGGGAGAGGTATGCAATTGTGCATACGATTTTCCCGGTTTCCTCACATGCACTGGGCTCTCATCCAGCCTAACCATACTTGGTCTTTCCTAGCGCCTGGCAACTTATGGCATCAACGTGGCCGAGCTGACTGGAGACCACCAGTTGTGTAAGGAAGAAATCAACGCTACCCAGATCATCGTCTGCACCCCCGAGAAGTGGGACATCATCACCCGCAAGGGCGGGGAGCGCACCTATACCCAGCTGGTGCGCCTCATTATCCTGGTGAGTAGCAGTAATGTCTCCCCAAGCCCACTGGGAGATGATGACCCTGACTGTGACTGCACTTCGAGAAGTGCCTCGTGGTACCTCAGCAGAAGGGGTTATGTCAGGGTCTTCGCGGTTTCTAAGGAGGCCATAATTGATGTGAGACTCCATCTGGGAGTGGTGGATAGGTAGGTGTTTAAACCTATGCAAGCCTGGCCATGCAGTTCCATCAGGGAGTACGAATGAACCAGACATGCAGCAAAGAAGTCAGTCGAGCCTTTCCCCTTTGAAGTCAACCTCTTCCCACCCCTTTTCTCCTCTAGGATGAGATCCATCTGCTGCATGACGACCGGGGCCCTGTCCTGGAGTCCTTGGTGGCTAGAGCCATCCGCAACATTGAGATGACCCAGGAGGATGTGAGGCTTGTTGGCCTGAGTGCCACTCTCCCGAACTACGAGGATGTAGCTACGTTCCTGAGAGTGGACCCCGTCAAAGGCTTATTCTACTTCGATAACAGGTGTGGGAAAGGTTGGGAAGGGCCTTTTACAATCTAGTTGGGGAAGCAGCCAAGGTCTTTGGTGTGATCTTTATGGGGAGGTGGTTTAGAATGTAATTGTCAATAAGCTGATGGTGCCAGGGTTTCATTGGGCATCCAGCCTGGTTTAACTAGCCACGGGACGAGCTTGTGGCTTTTAGGGAGATCCGTTAGAATGTGTAGGTCCAGGACCGCACCCCTGAAATGCACCCTAGGGGTATTTTCCTGAGGATGTGTAACTGTTAGTTATACTTAAGGTTAAGATTTTGTTACGGTTATTTTTAGGAAAGGGACAGGTCACAGGCAACAAACAAAAATTCACAGACGCTTGTGACCTGTCCCTGACTTTTACTGAAAATAACTGACAAAATGGGTGGTCCAGCACCCACCCCTGCTACGGCTCCAGGGTCTCTCAGGCGCCCGCAATGGCTTGTTTGGCGTTCCGGGGCCTGTGGTTGGGAGCTGCGGGGTCCCCCAGCCAGCTGACAGCTCCAGCCCCACCGCCCCAGGGCTGAAGTGGAAAATGTCATGGAGGTCTCTGGAAGTCACGGATTCTGTGACATAAACGTCGCCTTAGTTATACTCATACCTGGGTTCAGAACTTAAGCTGGGAGTGGAAGAAAAGGGATTCTCCACCCCAATCTGCTGCAAAAGCTTCTTGGGGGAAGCTTTGAATGGCTCTGAGGTGGCTTGCAAAGTTTCATCCATATCTAAGGATGTGCATCCAGGGAATGGACTCAAGTGACAGTCGAATACTGCTGCCATAGAACTAAAACAAGGAGGCATGCTTGGCCAGAACGTGACTCATTGATTCTTCGTGTGTTGGGCTAGAGCAGGAGAGCATTTAGCATGGAGTCTCTCTGGAGGGGCTGGATTGAAGCTTGCGAAGGGATCTGCACAGTGATTCTTGGATAGAAACCATCTGATCTGTGGTGGAAATCCATAACGTGGAGGTGCCATTCCAGCCAGTTCATGCTGCCTGCTTCCCATTGCAGCTTTCGCCCAGTGCCCCTGGAGCAGACCTATGTGGGAATCACAGAGAAGAAAGCAATCAAGCGCTTCCAGATCATGAATGAGATTGTCTACGAGAAGATTATGGAGCATGCCGGGAAGAACCAGGTAGGCCTGCCGTCCTGCTGGCATTTTAGTTGCTGGTGCATTTAAGCCTCTTGGTTATGGTGTCCTGGTGAGAGGCTTTTTCTATTTGTTTGTCCTGTGGACTCTGCTCCCAGCTCCAGAACTGCTGCAATCTCTGTCTGTGGATAGAAGTGTAGATCTGTGCTGGCTACTAGCAGCTGAGGCAGGGACATGTACCCCAGACTGCTGTTTCTCTGCCTGCTGACTGTCACCTGCTGACCATGTGGCTGTGCCTCACCCCAACCCCTCTGGTCAGAGCTGGCTGGAGCTCCCTCCTGAGCCAGGTCACTGAGCCTGCAGTCCCTCCCAGAGCCAAACGTCTCTCCTCTTCCAGCATTGTGGTGCTCCCATTACCAGGCCAGCAGCTCCAGCCCAGACCTGCTGCATCAGCACCATGCCCCGGTGTGTCTTCTAGGCCATCCTTTTGCACCGTCGTCACCTCGCTTTCCTGAGCACAGGGAATGGGCTGGGGCAGAACTCTGTGCCAGCTGCCATGGCCTCTCCCCTGATAACAGTGCTGTGTGGTACGTTCGACAGGTGCTGGTGTTCGTTCACTCCAGGAAGGAGACAGGGAAGACGGCCCGAGCCATCAGGGACATGTGTCTGGAGAAAGATACGCTGGGCCTCTTCCTTCGCGAGGGCTCAGCCTCTACAGAGGTCCTGAGGACAGAAGCTGAGCAGTGCAAGGTAACTGGCAGGCAGAGAGCTGGGGTATTTGCCTGTAGTCTGGATGGTGTGTTATGACAGACTTGGGGGGGGACAAAAATACTACGGCTCACATGTCATAAGCTTGCCACGTTTCCGCAGAATCCGAGCTTTCTCTCCCTCTTGTCTTTACTCACAGCATTAAACCAAAATCTTCTCAGTGGGAACAGTGGGACCTGCGTCCTTGTTCCCCGTGGGGGTGTTGGTTTCATGGCAGCATGAGAGGCCAGAGCTTGTTAATGAGTGGTGGAGCTCAGGCGCTCCCTGTCCTGGTTTGCCCTCCAGGATTTCCCCTGACCTGCAGTGTGTTCTGTGGATTCACTCTCTAAAGAGTCTGACTGTAATTAGTTGTCTCTTCGCTACAGAATCTAGAGCTGAAGGACCTGTTGCCATACGGCTTTGCTATTCACCATGCTGGGATGACCAGAGTAGATCGAACACTGGTGGAGGATCTGTTTGCTGACAAGCACATTCAGGTGAGTCCCTGTGCCAAGTGGAGCATGTGTATTCAGGTCAGGCTGGGATCATCCCTGGGAGATACTTGAGCAATGCTTTAAGGTGATTGCTGCTTCAGCATGTGTTGGGGTGCTCCATCTGGAGACTAGAAGTGCAAGGCTGTTGATTGTCATGTCTTAATGAAGCTAGTGCTCACTGTGACACTGGAGGCACACAAACTGGGTTCTCTCTGGTCCGAGGTCTAGGCTCCAACCCAGGTAGTGAATGGGTCCGTGAACAGGGCATGGCTAGGATAGGGGAAGGAAGCTTTTTCTCTAAGCAGAGATGGGTATCGATGCTCTTGGATATCCCTTTAGCTGACTCTCACCAGCAGCCTGTGGGCTTCCACCTTGGTTACTATCATGGAGGATCATCTAGGAGTAGTTCCTGACTTTAATGAACCTCTGTGACTACTTCTGCTTCAGCCACGGCGGCGGAGGCTGGAGCTGGCACATTTTTGTTTCTTGCCTGCAACCTGTCTGTGACTTTGATCTGAACCGTATTCATGCACTGTTACTCCGTTTCTGCCTGTGGCGCGATGCAGCTGTGGGAGTTAGCCCTGTCTGCTGCCCACAAGGATGCAGCGGCTTTGTAGGGAAGATGTTCTGTTGTGGGACGAGCAGGGTTCTGTTGAGCACAGGATAACCTTGTCCCTCTACCCCCACCTTGTAAAGCACCTTGAGGGCAGTGAGACTGAGGTTCTATTTTACAGCTGGAGAAACTAAGGGCTGGAAAGGGTAATTGCCCTTAGACTTGTGACTTCTTTGGGGCAGGGAGTGTATTTGCTCTGGGTTGGGGCAGTACCCAGCACAGTGAGGTCCTGGCCCATGACTAGGGCTCCTTGGTGCTACTGCAGTACAAATAGAGGGAACATTGTGACAGACTGACAACACATGCCTTACAATATCCTGAATGAACTTCACTGAGGGCTTGTCTCCATTTGGAACACTCCAGTGGCCCAGCTGTAGCGCTTCAGTGTAGACAATACCTCCGCCTGTGGGAGGGGTTCTCCCATTGCGGTAGTTAACCCACCTCCTCAAGGCTAGCAAGGCCAACAGAAGAATTCTTCCATCGACCTCGTGCTGTCTTCACCGGGGGTTAGCTCAGCATGGCTAAGTCTGACAGGAGTGTAGATTCTTCAGGAAACCCCATTGTCTACTAATGACCTACTCTTGGAAACTGCAGCTCAAAGCCCCCTGAACGGTACAAAGTGGGGGGTGTGCTTGTTCTGAGCTGAAGCTGTGATGAACTGGTAATCCCCAGGAACCCTTCGGGTGGGGGTTGAAGGACTGCTCCTGCCAGAATTCATGTGTGGGTTGAGATGAACCCTGGTAAGCTTAGTACCATGTGTGTGGGTTCTTTGATCTTTTTGTAGTGCTGTAGTGCTTTTTACTTGGAGTAAAGCAGGCGTGCACAGGAAGTGCTGTGTGGTACCTTCTGATGATGGCGCTGATAGCTGTTAACCTGCTCTGAAGAGAAAAGCCGGTGCCCTTGGATAGTATCTCTGCTGGGACACTAAGGCAGGGAGCTGTGCAGTCTGGAAGTACCCTGGTCAGAATGAAGGGAGACGAGGGTCTCCACGCAGAAAGGTGGTGCTGGGGAGCCGGAAGCCTCTGGGGGGCGCTCTTGGCTGGACTGCAGAGGGGGGATACAGGTGCAGTTGCTCAGAACTGAGACAGGCGTGACTCACCCAAGGCCAGGCAGTCCGTGACAGAACTGGGAATAGGCCCCAAGTCTCCCAGGCTGGGGCCCTCCACTGAGTTTTGGGTACATGGAAGGAGACTTTCAGGCACACTTGTCCTCTTGGAGCAAGAGCCAGTATCTCTGGTGGAGTTTCCTGTGGGAATGAGCTAACCAACACCACTGTGTTCCTGCTCCAGGTTCTGGTCTCCACGGCGACGCTGGCCTGGGGTGTGAACCTTCCTGCGCACACGGTCATCATCAAAGGGACGCAGGTGTACAGCCCGGAGAAAGGTCGCTGGACGGAGCTGGGTGCGCTGGACATCCTGCAGGTAAAGTCCTGGCAGTAAAACTGATCTGACCATCCCTAGCAGGTCCCTCTCCTCTTGGAATCTGCCTCATGAATCCTCCATGTGATCAGCTTCATGCATTTTGACACCACAGCTGCCACCGCTTCCCGTAGCGACGGCTCCGTGTTGGTCACGGATTCCGTGACTTTCCATGACTCTGCAGTGGCCGGTGCGCCTGGCCCGGGAGCCGCCTGAGCAGCTTGGGCAGCCCCTGGGCCAGGCACCCTGGCTGCTGCTGGGCAGTCTTGGGACCCCCCCCGCCTCCCAGTAGCAGGAGTTTGGGTGTGGGGGGGCTCAGGGCTGGGGATTGGGGTGCGGGGTAGTGCTTACCTGGGGTGGGGGGTGGATCCTCAGAAGGGCGACAGCAACTCCCCTCCCTCAGCTCCTAGCTCCATGTGCGGCCTCCACCTGCAGGCATCACCCCCGCAGCTCTCATTGGCCGCGGTTCCCAGCCAATGGGAGCTGCAGAACTGGAGCTTGGGGCAGAGCAGCAGCGTCGCTTCCCCAGGAGCTGGATAGGGAGCCTGCCCCACCCCGCGGGACCCCCTGGGCCGTCCTCCCAAGGCGCCCCCCTTTTTCCTCCTCCCCCCCCAAAAAAAAGAAAAGTTTTGTTTATTGCCTGTGACCTGTCCATGACTTTTACTAAAAATACCTGTGACAAAACGTAGCCTACCCCACTCTGCCTCCCCCAGCTAGACTATCTTGACTGTCCGATGAGCTGAACCACAGAATAAGTGTGCTGGTAGGAGTAAGGACAGAGGAATGACCCACAGCACCATGTACACCTCCTACTCTGTAGTGGATAGCTGAGCACTGGCTGGCTTGTGGCACAGCGGTTAGGGAAGTGTTCTATTGTTGGCTAGGCTGAAAGATCTTCTCTACATCTGATTAAACCCTTTGTTTGTCCTAGATGCTTGGCCGTGCTGGGAGACCCCAGTACGACACAAAGGGCGAGGGGATCCTCATCACATCGCACGGAGAACTGCAGTATTACCTCTCCCTACTCAACCAGCAGCTCCCTATCGAGAGTCAGATGGTGTCGAAACTGCCAGATATGCTGAATGCAGAGGTGGTGCTGGGGAATGTCCAGAATGCAAAGGTGAGAATGTGGGTGTGTCATCCCTCCCACCCCCCAATTGCACCTTTGTATAGAAATGTTCACAATACACCTGATCTCTGGTCTGGCGGAGAGAAAGGTGCCCTGTCTTCCGTAGCCCTTCCTGGTGGCTTGCTGGACAGACTGCTCGTAAAGGCACAGAACACACTGGCCTGCCCTGGGCAATATCTTGCATCTCCATGTGCCTTCTAGCGCTGCCTGTCTGTAGGGATAGCAGAAAACCCAGCCCTGTCTATATCAAGTATCACTTCCTTTTCAGTGACATGTGCAGATTGTAAAAGCAATGGAGCACACATTCAATCCAGCGTAGGATTGGGGTTTATGTGTAAATCGAAATCGTCTGTAAGTGAAGCATTTTGGCTGTTTCGTGATCTTTGGCTTCCAGTTGTTGCCTGAGCTGGGAAGAGAATAGTGTTCTCAGGCAGCGAGTGAAATGATTTTTGCTCCCTGGTCCAGGATAGGCGCTTAGAGAAATGTATCCCTGAAGGCATTTGCATTAATCTGTGATCTGTCAGTTTCTGGATCTCCGCTTGGTCTTCACAATATTCCCCTGCTTATGGCTAGCTTTCTTGGCTGGAATCTCTTTACATTGCAGCATGGTTTTGTTGGCCTGGATGTCTGAGATGAGCACTCTCTGGCACTTGAATGTGGGGTTCCCAAGCTCTGAGGATAGAGAGCGTTTAATTTGCACTTTAGTGGTTCTGCAGATAATAGTCCCTAACTCTAGGACAGGAGGAGTGCAGGAAAGCAGCTCATACTCAGAAGGGTGCAAGTTAAGGCCAGTTATGACAGTCTGCCGGGGTAGGAGCTGCCTCTTCTCTGCTTTCAGTATTTCTAGTTCTGATGTTTCATGAGGCCTCGGACTTTAAAACTGCCCCCAGTTACTTGATCTAGCCGGGGTCACATCATGGTAAGTTTTGGGCCTTGAACCAATGGTCCCCATAACTTCCTGCTCCAGGGGCAGCGGTGTGCCCACTCAGCTGAAAGATCACTGGCATTGCTGGTTCTCGGTGTCTGTCCGTAGGATGCAGTGAACTGGCTGGGCTATGCCTACCTGTACATCCGAATGCTGCGCTCCCCGTCGCTCTATGGGCTCTCTCACGATGACCTGAAGGGAGACCCGTTGCTGGACCAGCGCCGGCTGGATTTGGTTCACACTGCAGCCCTGATGCTAGACAAGAACAATCTTGTGAAGTACGATAAGAAGACGGGGAACTTCCAGGTGAGGCAGGGGACGGGGGTGTGACTCACTGAAGCCAGATGGCTGGGGAGAAGGGTACAAGCTGCCTTCTAGAGGTGACTCCAGATCAGCCACAGTGGGTGTTTGGGGAGCATAGTGGCTGTTGCCTTCCAGCCTGGAGCTCAAGGGAGTCACTGGTCTGAAGGGGGGGGGGCAGGGGGTTTGAAGTAGCTCCAAATGTCGGTATCCTCGGGTACACTGCTGCCTCCTTGCTGAGCAAATTCCCATCGTGGCCTGGGTCTCCTTTGCTTTGGAGATAGAAGTAGAGAGGCTGAGGGAAGGAACTATGTCCCTGACACAATGAACCTTCTCCCCATGGCCATTCCTGAGGGACTCTGCTCCACATGTCAGGAGCCTCTGTGCTGGCCAGCTTCATTCTGCATCTTCCAGTGGGCTCCTTTCTGCCTGGCTCAGCCCCCCGATCAGCCAGAGGGGTCTGTGCAAACTGGAGTCAAGTATCGGGGTAGCCGTGTTAGTCTGTATCTACAAAAACAACAAGGAGTCTGGTGGCACCTTAAAGACTAACAGATTTATTTGGGCATAAGCTTTCATGGGTAAAAACCTCACTTCTTCAGATGTGCAAACTGGAGTTACTCCTTCCTCCCTCCCCCAGGTGACTGAGCTGGGCCGCATTGCCAGCCACTACTACATCACCAATGAGACCGTGCAAACCTACAACCAGCTCCTGAAGCCCACCTTGAGTGAAATCGAGCTTTTCCGGGTCTTCTCCCTGTCCTCCGAGTTCAAGAACATCACTGTGCGGGAGGTACGGCTCTGGGACGCGTTGGGAAGGGGGCTTGGTCAGGCAGCAGAGGTGCTCCCAGGATCTTCTCTCCTGTACCCTGGAGGGTTGCCAGGCTGGTTTCCTTGGTTCAGAGGGATTGTGTGCGATGCCCCCAAGCTGGCTTCACCTCCCACCCCTTGTCTCCCCACAGGAAGAGAAGCTGGAGCTCCAGAAGCTGCTGGAGCGGGTCCCAATTCCAGTGAAGGAGAGCATCGAGGAGCCCAGTGCCAAGGTGAGCCGCCCCTCTGCCCGCCCTCCTGAGAAGCCTGGCTCCACGTGAGAGGAGAGCCCTGCGGCACTGAACCCCTCCCTGCTTCTGTTCGGTGGTTTAGGGAATGCTTGATCCTGTTGCCCGGCCTCCCTTCCCTTTTGTGCAGTGTCCTGGACAGGAGCATGGGGGTGGGATGGAACTGCAGTATCTCCCCCCAGTACTGTTGTACCAGCCCTGACCAGCTAGGAGCTCTTCCTCCCCTCCCACCCCTCTTCCCCAAAGACGGGAGGCTCTCAGCTGATACACCATCAGTGCTTTGATCTAACTCCTGTTCTTGCTGTCTGTAGATCAATGTGCTCCTGCAGGCCTTTATCTCCCAGCTGAAGCTGGAAGGGTTTGCTCTGATGGCAGACATGGTGTACGTCACCCAGGTGAGTGGGAATTCACGTGGGTAGAAAATCTGCCACTGTCTCGGAATGACCCTCTCTCTGCCCTGGTGCCCCAGTTTGCAAGGTGGGGATAATGCCCGCTCCTCTGGGGCTGGGAGGGTTAATGTTCGTTAGTTGCTTTGATGACTAATAGGGCTGTGAATTTGTAACGGGGGCTAATTCCTGTGAGGTGCTCATTAATAAATGAATACATGAAAATGACTGCAGGTGAAAGCTAATTTATTTTGGAGAGAGATGACATCCGGGTCTTAGCTCTGCAACAGAGCTTGAATCTGAAATACTGACAGATTAAGTCACCTTAACATACACCAAGTCGCTGGCTGTTGTTGACCCAAGGCTTGCTGGTCACATGGCTGGAGGGTGGAGTAGGTGGGCAGGAGGAGCCGTTTCCCAGATTGGGGTAGGAACAGGGCAGTTGGTTGTGAATTGGAAATCCCCAGTGGCTGTGAAAGCCACTGATCCCCCATGGGCTCTGACAGCTCTCTTGTGTCCCCGCCAGTCTGCCGGGCGTCTAATGCGTGCGATCTTTGAGATTGTCCTGAACCGTGGCTGGGCGCAGCTCACTGACAAGACTCTGAACCTCTGCAAGATGATTGACAAACGCATGTAAGTGATGGCTCCGTGGTGCTCGGATTTCTGATGTGCCGCTGGCTTACCGCCTATAACCAAGCCAGGTGTCCGACCTGCCCTGGGTGCACCCCTCACCTCCAGGTGCTCTGGCCAGAGAGGCTGGTGGCGACTGGGACAATAGTGAGTGCATGAACGTTGAATGGCACCATAATGAGTTCTCTACAGGCCAGCAAGTGATGTAACCTTAATTCCTGGGACAGCCTGGAGGCCGGCTGTGCTCTATGGAGTTGGCATGGACGCACCTATAGAGCTTGTCTCAGCCAGAGAAGGGGCTGCCTAGTGTGTCATATCCCAGGGCTCTTGGAGTCTGAAATCCATGTCCCACAAATGTGGAAGTGCTGTCAGAGAGCTCTGATTGTAGGGAATGGGGGAGCACAGTCTCTGGGCTCATGGGAATGACTCTTACCCAAGTAGGGGGGAAACATGAGCTGTGGTGGGTGTGGTTGCTTGTAGTGGCACAGTTGAAAAGGCTGGCTTCTTTCTCGGTGCGGGGACATAGGCACATGCCTACAGGTATCCTGATGGCGCTGGATATCCCCTTGCTAACTCCTGCATCCCGCTTGTCCCCATAGGTGGCAGTCCATGTGCCCCCTGCGCCAGTTCAGGAAACTGCCCGAGGAGGTGGTGAAGAAAATCGAGAAGAAGAACTTCCCGTTTGAACGTCTCTATGACCTGAACCACAATGAAATAGGTATAGGAACAGGGGCCTCTGTACCAAGCGGGGCTACTAACGGTCCCTGCATTCGAGCTGCTCACGGCTTTCATCTCTCTGCCTTTGCTTTTCCCCTATGGAGGCCCTGCACTAACTGCAGCAAGAGGGGGGTAGAGGCACTGCTCTTTCGCTTGCCAGTTCCATATCCTCCCAGAGCAAAGGATGTCAAGGGATTTGGACTGAGGGCAGCTCGCGTATTTCCCAGATCAGCGGCCAGGGGGTCACCAGTGTGGTCAGATGTTGGCTGCAGGTGTGTTCTCTCTGCGTGCTGCATTGACTCTGGCCAGACAGCAGGCTCCGATCACACTGCCCAATAAGCACCGACTCTGTTCGTAGCGAAGGAACTTGGTCAGGTTTATTATCGACAGAGCACAGTATTGGTGCCTTATACTCCATTTATGTATGCCTGTGACAGTGGGACCCAGCTCAGTTAGCAGCGGGACTTTGCACTGTCCCCTCCCTGTGAGACTCCACTTTATACGTCCATACAAACAAGTTCCGTATTGCCCCTCCCATCGCCTTGTACCTGTTGGTTTAATCAGAACATCTCTATCATAGACTATCAGGGTTGGAAGGGACCTCAGGAGGTCATCTAGTCCAACCCCCTGCTCAAAGCAGGACCAATCCCCAGACAGATTTTTACCCCAGTTCTCTAAATGGCCCCCTCAAGGATTGAACTCACAACCCTGGGTTTAGCAGGCCAATGCTCAAACCACTGAGCTATCCCTCCATCATGCTGTCATCATGACCTTATCTTTAAGATAGGTCAGCATGTTCCTATTATCTGTAGGGAATGTGCTAGTATCGGGGTGTTCCGGTACCCCCCCTTTTGGAATGTGTTTGCGTGTATATTCCTGTACCAGCACTAGCTGGGAATTTGTGTTTCTGCAATATCAGCCCTGCGCTTGCCAGATTCTGTGAGCAGGGCCTGCCTCTTGCTCACAACTTAACTTTGCTTTATAGCAGCAAAGCTTTGACCCCTACTTTAGCCCAGGCCTTTGAGACAAGGCCTTATGTTTCAGGCCTTCTTTCTACTACAACCCACTCCTAGGTTCTGTCTCTGTTCGGTCATTGCCAGGCCTTAGCCTTTCCCTGGGACTAGATGGATGCATCTGTTGCTGGATCTTGTACATCGACTGTAAAGCACCTCAGGGCACCGAACAGCCTTTTGTTTGTACAGCGCCTAGCACAGCAGGGGCTGGATGAGGGCCTGTTGGTGCTACCACAGTACAGATAACGTCCAGGGAATGGGTTTGGCCTGAGAGCAGTGCTGTGGGAACAGATGCCCTCAGATCACAATTCTCTAGATATGAAACAGCCGCTTCTCCTTCAGAATGCCATTGAATTGGAGAAGCACTGAGCGTGTGGGTCCATCCGCTTGTCCGTTCTCTTCCCCCAGTGCTGCCCATAACGTTTGTGTCCCACATTACAGGGGAGCTCATTCGGATGCCCAAGATGGGCAAGACGATCCACAAGTACGTTCATCTGTTCCCAAAGCTGGAGCTGTCGGTCCATCTCCAGCCCATCACCAGGTCCACCCTGAAAGTGGAGCTGACCATCACCCCTGACTTCCAGTGGGATGAGAAGGTGAGAGGCGCCCCCGGAGACACGCAGTCCTGGCTGACCAGGTCACGGGGGAGGGCAGCAGCTTGATGGCAGATTGGAAAACCTGCCATATGGTGAGCTGCTTGAGTCTGTCCATCCCTTTAGCTTGAGAGAAGGTTAAGGGGTGACTTAAGCCGATAAGTCCCTACCTGGGGAAGGTAGGGACTTCCGACATGCATCCGACGAAGTGGGCATTCACCCACGAAAGCTTATGCTCCAATACATCTGTTAGTCTTAAAGGTGCCACAGGACACTCTGTTGCTTTTTACCTGGGGAAGGAAGATTTAATACGCCTCTGCTCTGGGAATTGTGGGGCCGGTCTCTGGCCTGTGCTATCCAGGAGCTCAGACTGGTGGAGGACAATGGTCCCTTCTGGCCTGGGAACGTGTGAAAATCCAGCTGTGCGGTGGGACGGCGCCTGAGGAGCAGTGTTGCTCTGGAAGAGCTCTAGCTGTGGGCTTGTGGGCAGGGGCCTGTGTGTCCAAGCTTGTCTGTGGCTGGCAGCCCCAGTGCAGGGCGGGTCAGAACAGGAGAGCTCTGGGCGCTGTGCTGCAAAGCTCGCTGCTGTCTCGCCCAGGTGCACGGCTCGTCGGAAGCCTTCTGGATCCTGGTGGAGGATGTGGACAGTGAAGTGATTCTGCACCACGAGTACTTCCTGCTGAAAGCCAAGTACGCCCAGGACGAGCATCTCATCACCTTCTTCGTGCCCGTGTTCGAGCCGCTGCCCCCGCAGTACTTCATCCGGGTGGTCTCAGACCGCTGGCTCTGTGAGTCTCCACCTGCCCGCTGGGCTGGGACGTCTTTGTGCTGTATTGCAGGAGCTGTAGTGGGGGAGATGCTTTGCCAGCCAAGCAGTGGTGGCAGGTGGCCTCTGGAAGGATCTTTTTGTAAGGGAATTTGTAGCCCCTACTTAGGGAGTGGGCTGAACCTTCCCCTGAGGCCCACTGAACTGCACGTGGAACGGGTGGGACACCTGGAGCTGTGAGAGCAGCAAAACCAACACTGGCTCGTGCCCTTGGGACAGAGCACAGGTACCTGCCTCAGTCACTGGCTGGGGAGACCTGCCGCTGTGCATTGTGGGAGGAGAGTGTCAGGCCCAGGCTGGGCCGTGATGATGAATTGCTGGTGGGGAGCAGAGCTGGTGGGGAGTGGCAGCTGAGATCAGTCGGTAGCAAAGGATGGCTTGTCATGGGGGACGGGAGGAATGGGGTGGTGATCATCCCTCCCAGAAGTGGAAGTATTTGCTTTGTGGGAGAAGTTCAGTGCTGGGAGCTGGTATTTCCCCGTGCTAGTAAGGCATTGCAGCACCTGGGCAGTTTCTGAGGATCTCTCATTGCTGCAGTGATCCAGACAGTCCCTGGCCCCACACCCCTAGGCTCCTGGGAGCTCAGACTCTCTGGTATGTCTGACACAGCTATGGCTGATTCGCTGTACAAACTGTTCTGATTCTCTTTCTTTTCCAGCCTGTGAGACACAGCTGCCTGTGTCCTTCAGGCACCTGATTCTCCCTGAGAAATACCCGCCACCCACAGAGCTCCTGGACCTACAGCCGCTGCCCGTGTCCGCTCTGCGTAACAGTGCCTTTGAGAGCCTCTACCAGGACAAGTTTCCTTTCTTCAACCCCATCCAGACCCAAGGTGGGTACTAGCCCAGCTCCCACCCCAAGCTGCTCCCTGCAGCAGAGTCTGACATGAGCCCTGGGCTGCTGAGAAGCAGGTAGCCCAGCTCCATGCGTTGGGGAGTGGGGGTGAATGATCCTCTGCATTAGATATCCTGCCCTCTCTCCCTGCCCTGCGCCTTGGGAAAGAGCAGGCTGCTGGGATCTGAACAATTGCCAAACCTTTCTGGCAAACAGAGGAGGCCCAACTGTGGTGACCAAAGGCCAAGACTGTACTTTGCCCTAGCCACGTCTTCACTTCCCAAATGCTGCACTTCAGTAACAGGGATGTCCGGAGCTAAGTAGCTAATACTCCTGGCAGGAGTGGAAGGGATTGTTTCAGGACTTCACCAGCCTCTAACTACTGTTAGGTGTTTACAGTACTGCCCTGCTGCGTGCCTTGGCCAGGAGGGGCATCCTCTGGGGTGATGGTGCCAGTCTGTCTGTGAGGGCTTTGGCCTGCCAGCAAGGAGGCCAGGGTCATGGGAACCTTGTCCTAGCCGCTCTGGGCTGAAATCCCCAAACCGCTTCCGGGCAGCGTGGCTCAGTGGTACTGCGGCAGTTGGGCTCCCTGGGGTAACCAAGGGTTCTGTCTCTCCCCAGTGTTTAACACCGTCTATAACAGCGACGACAATGTGTTCGTGGGCGCCCCCACGGGGAGCGGCAAGACCATCTGTGCCGAGTTCGCCATCCTGAGGATGCTGCTGCAGAACTCAGAGGGGCGCTGTGTCTATATCACCCCCATGGAGGCCCTTGCTGAGCAGGTGAGTCCCCACGGCCCTGTCTCCTGGGCGTGGGTTCAATTCCTCCCCCGGCCCGTGTGCTGGGAACCCCCAGTTCCCCAGGAGAAGGTGTGGAGGCCTCTGTCTCTCTGCTCGTACTCTGCTGTCCTGCCCCCTCCTTTCCCCCAAATGTCCCTGTGACCCCGAGGGAGTACAAGGAAACTCCAGGGCAATCCCAGCCAAGAGCTCTGGCCCAGGGCTAACGGCCATGCCTGCTGTGCCCTGGCAGGTCTTCCTCGACTGGTACGAGAAGTTCCAGGAGCGGCTCGGTAAGAAAGTGGTCCTGTTGACGGGGGAGACCAGCACGGATCTCAAGCTGCTGGGCAAGGGCAACATCATCATCAGCACCCCCGAGAAGTGGGACATTCTGTCCCGGCGCTGGAAGCAGCGCAAGAACGTCCAGAACGTCAACCTCTTCATCGTGGACGAAGTGCACCTCATCGGGGGCGAGAATGGGGTAGGAGGCCGAGGGGGCTGGGCTGGGCTGCCTGGGCGCACCGGGGGAGCCCCGCCAGCTCCTTTCTCTGGGCTGCCCCATACCTCAGCCCGGAGCAGTGCCCAGAGAAAGGGGTCGGGGGGAGCTAGACCACCGGGGTGGCTAATCTCATCCCTGCTGCATGATGTACCGGGGCAAAAAGCTGTTCCAGGGCTACCCCCTGGAGCGAAGTCCTGCTGAGAGCGTACCCCTGGCACTTAAAGGCCAGCAGCTACAGGGTTAAGCAGGCGGCGAGATCGGGTCTGAAAGGCCAGTGGAGGTGGGGAGGAAGGGGTAAGTCCTGCAGCTGGCTCGGAGCTGGGGATCTCCACAGAGGCCATGGGAGCCTGGGACGGCCCTTCTGCAGCACTGATGGTCATCGCTGAGTGGCTGCTTGGTGCAGGGGCTGGGGAGAGGGCACAGGCTGACGGGCTTCTCCTCCTCCTCCTCCCTCCCCCCCCCACTGTAACCTGCCCACGTGTCCATCCGCAGCCCGTGCTGGAGGTGATCTGTTCCCGGATGCGCTACATCTCCTCCCAGATCGAGCGGCCCATCCGCATCGTGGCCCTCAGCTCCTCGCTGTCCAACGCGAAGGATGTCGCTCACTGGCTGGGCTGCAGCGCCACGTCAACCTTCAACTTCCACCCCAACGTGCGCCCCGTGCCCCTGGAGCTGCACATTCAGGTAGGGACCCGGGAGGAGCCCCCCACCCCGGAGCTTTGGTCAAGGGCTTCACCATTCACTGCTGGCTTCTCTCTTCTACTCAGGGCTTCAACATCAGCCACACGCAGACCCGCCTGCTGTCCATGGCCAAGCCGGTCTATCATGCCATCATGAAGCACTCCCCCAAAAAGCCGGTCATTGTCTTTGTCCCGTCACGCAAGCAGACGCGCCTCACGGCCATAGACATCCTCACCACCTGTGCCTCCGATGTGCAGAGGCAGAGGTACTAGGGCGGGAGGGGAGGACTGGGCGGGCATTCTGGGTTTTCTCCCTCGTCTTTTCTCTGACTCTTCCCAGTGGAGAGGCCCATGGGGGCGAGCGGAACGCGTCCTGATCACTTGTGCTCACTGAACATGCTGTTATCCACCCTATAGGGGTGTGTAATCAGTCCCACTGGCCCGACTATTCCTCTTAGAGCTACTGTCTCCCTGGCCTCCACCTGCATGTTCAGCCACCTTCCCTCTCCGTGCTGGACTCCTGTGTGCTGTTAAAAAGCCACTGCGTTCCATCCCAGAGGTGGCTGCCTTTCAGGCTGGGTTAAGTGACCTGTGTGTGTCTTATCTAACTCCCCCAGACGGCACGGAGCTAGGCACAGACCCTGTGAGGCGGGCGCTATAGAATAAGGGTGTGTTACGTTAGACTCCCTGTATCGACAGGGAAATGGAGGCACGGGGTGAAATGACGTAATGTGGGTCCGTAGTCAGTAGCTGAGCCAGCACCAGAACCCAGGTGTCCGGGCTCTTGGTCCCCTGTTCTGAAGGCTGCAGCTCCGAGAGCTGGGAATGGCCCTGCTGCCTGCTCTAGCCAGTTGATCCCACTGACGGGGCGTGAAGACGTAGTGCCTGCGTGTGAGTGCTGCTTCGGGGCAGGCGGGGCTCTTCGCTGGGCCCTGATGGCTTCTCCCCGCAGGTTCCTGCACTGCACAGAGAAGGACTTGGGGCCGTACCTGGACAAGCTCAGCGACGGCACCCTCAAGGAGACGCTGCTCAACGGCGTTGGCTACCTGCACGAGGGGCTGACAGCCATGGAACGGCGCGTGGTGGAGCAGCTGTTCGGCTCTGGTAAAGGGAGCGAACGGGGGCGCGAGCCGCCATACGTTGCTGTCGTCCCCACCCTGGAGTGGGGCAAAGGAGGCCTGGAGGTGGTGGCCTGCCAAAGCCACAGTGGCAGAGCTATGGAGAGACCCCTGGGAGTCTGGACTCCCAGCCCTGTGCTCAGCTCGCTGGATCCCCCTGCCTCCTCTTTGTAACCCATTGCCCAGTGACGGCTTTACCCCCCAAACCAAGTGGGGCTGGCCAGGAGGGCTTGGGCGGAGCTCCATACACAGCATTGGCACGGTGGGGCTCATGCTACTTGCAGGGGACAGTGAGGGGCTGCTGCTCAGTGCACAGGTTGGCCCTGGGCCTGAGAGCAAAGTGCCCATGTCAGGTCCCCACCCCCGTTCCCAAATGTGGGTTCTGCTGGCATGCATGGCCACAGCGTCAGCTTGCTTCCCCCTGCCCAGGGTTTGCTTGTGAAACATCCTGCAGCTTTCTGGCTGACTGCTCCTTGCTTGCCCTTAGGCGCTGTCCAGGTGGTGGTGGCCTCTCGGAGCCTGTGCTGGGGCATGAACGTAGCCGCTCACCTGGTGATCATCATGGACACTCAGTACTATAACGGCAAGATTCATGCGTGAGTATCCCTGAGCACATGGGGGAGGAGACCTCTCTGTGCCTACAGTAGGTGGGTGGAGGAGGGAGTGGCTCGTGAATGAGGGGATTGTCCTGAGGTGCTCCGCCCCTCTCTGGCGGTCAGGGGTGTGTCAGGCACTGCCAGCGATGGAGTACTGCAGACAGGACACTCTCTCCTTTGTCTCAGGTATGTGGATTACCCCATCTACGACGTGCTGCAGATGGTGGGCCATGCCAATCGCCCCCTGCAGGATGATGAGGGGCGCTGCGTTATTATGTGCCAGGGATCCAAGAAGGTGAGTGAAGCGAGGGGCGTGTGTGTGTTGTACCTCCCGGCTAGGGCACGGATTCCCTATCCCAGCTGTGGTCAGATTGGCCCAAGCCTCTGTCTTGGGAACAGACTAACTTGGCTCAAGTGCTGCAGTGGGCAAAACCCCATGCCCTGCTATAGCTCCCTGGCACTTTACAAACCAGACCTCGGCCGTCATTTCTGGGGGCGAGGGACAGTGCACAGCACTGCAGCCTGGCTTAGGACGGGTGCACTGTCTGCACTGTAGTCCCACTGGAGAGGGAAAATAATTCCCCAGAGGGCACTGACCCCCGCATTCCGAACACCTCCACCCCTTCTGACTTGTTTCCTGGGCTGGTGCATGGTCTGCAGCCCCTCCTCCGACTCCACGCGTGAGCTCCCGGAGCTATCCAGGACCTGGATGGCTGTGCTGCTCCGGTGTGCCACTGAAGAGGGATGCTCTTGTGGGGTGGGGGCGAATCTGTCCAAAGTGGAAGGGGTCACTTTCTCCTGAGTTTCACGCCTGCTTTGTCTGGTTCCATTCTCCCTGCTGCAGGATTTCTTCAAGAAGTTCCTGTACGAACCCCTCCCAGTGGAGTCGCACCTGGATCACTGCATGCATGACCACTTCAATGCTGAGATTGTCACCAAGACCATCGAGAACAAGCAGGATGCTGTGGACTACCTCACCTGGACCTTCCTGTACCGCAGGATGACCCAGAACCCCAACTACTACAACCTGCAAGGTGAGCCGCGCGAGATGAAGGAGGAGCCTCTGGACAGCTGGCATTTTTAGCGCTAACCCGTTCTCTCTGGCTGGCTTAGGGCAGCCTGGCAGTTCCCCAAGCATTGCAAAGCCCCTCTGCTGTGCTGCCTTATCTGATCTGCCTCTTGTGTTTGCAGGGGTATCTCACAGACACCTGTCAGACCACCTGTCCGAGCTGGTGGAGCAGACCCTTAGTGACCTGGAGCAGTCCAAGTGCATCAGCATCGAGGATGAGATGGACGTGGCACCCCTCAACCTGGGCATGATCGCAGCCTATTACTACATTAACTACACCACGATCGGTGAGGGACCCACCCGGGAGGGCAGCCAGGCAGCACATATTGCTGCTCCTGGCCTGGAAGGGAGAGCAGTGAGCTCTCACCTCCTCCAGTATGGGGGGGGGGGGGGCCGGCCCGTCCGCCCCGCAGGGGGCCCCTCCCTGGGGGGGGGGGGGGTCACAGGAGGGGGGGGGGCCCGCGCTCTCGCTGATGCTGCATAGAAAGATCTGTTCCTGGGACACTTGATTTGGTGCCTCTAAGCCAGCCCAGCAGCAGATGGATCTGTTCCCAGACACTGGGGTCTCCTGCCGCTGCCGGGCTCCCCCTGACCCCTTTCCCTGCCTCGGCTTCCCTAGAGCTCTTCAGCATGTCTCTGAATGCCAAGACCAAGGTGCGAGGGCTGATTGAAATCATCTCCAACGCTGCTGAGTACGAGAACATCCCCATCAGGCACCACGAGGATAACCTCCTGCGGCAGGTGAGTGCCGGGCTCCATACCCAGCGGCCTAGATTCTAGGTCTCAGCTAGATCAGTGACTAGCTGCTCACTCGGACGCTTGAACGAACGGGTTGTCCCAGACCGTGCAGGGGCAGCTGTCGTGGCCCTGAAGTTGGAGTCTCAGAAGGCCAGGCATCCCCAGCTGCTGTACGAGGGCACCGTTCTCTGGCAGTGCTGTGGTGCTTTGGCTGTCAGCTCCTAGGTTCGATCATTCCTGGAGTAGTTGCTGGGGTATTCAGGAGAGTCTCTGGGGATCTGCTCCCCTGGGTGAGGTGCAGTGGGTTATGTAGCCTGCTCGGCGGTAGGATACAGCCCGGGGGAAGCTGGATCTAGTTGTTACAGCACTGGATGGATGATGGACATAGGCTCTGCTTGGCCGTGCCAGGCTCTCTGCTTCAAATGGCCAAAGAGCCAACTTGGCTTCTCTCTCTCTCTCTCTCTCTCTCTTCCCAGCTGGCGCAGAAAGTCCCTCATAAACTGAATAACCCCAAGTTCAACGACCCCCACGTCAAGACCAACCTGCTGCTGCAGGCTCACCTGTCCCGCATGCAGCTGAGCGCTGAGCTGCAGTCCGACACGGAGGAGATCCTCAGCAAGGTGTGGGGGGAGTCGGTGCCCACAGTGCTTGAGGTGGGGTGGGCGCTCAGTGGGGCTCTTTCAGAGCTTAGAACTGAGTGGAGTGGTTGGGCCCATAACTACCTGCCTTCCTGGGGGGAGGGGCGGAGCTTCCTCTCCTGGGGGCGAGGCTGGCATGTGCGGAAGGGCCGGGGGCTGAGCTAGCTGATGTCTGTGTCCCTATACTGCACTCCTCGCCATTCCCCGGCATGACGGCTCTCTCCCCGTCCAGGCAATTCGCCTGATCCAGGCCTGCGTGGATGTTCTGTCCAGCAATGGCTGGCTCAGCCCAGCCCTGGCGGCCATGGAGCTGGCCCAGATGGTTACCCAGGCCATGTGGTCGAAGGACTCATACCTGAAGCAGCTGCCTCACTTCACTTCGGAGCACATCAAGCGCTGCACGGACAAGGTGAGAGCAGGGGAGGGGGACTGGGGAGTTCTGGGTGGGGGCAGCCCAGAGCCTGGCTAGATGCAGACGTCAGCCCTTGTTTTTGTGAAATGGGTTGAACGTTTTTTGCTGCATCAGCTGCGTTTCAGTCGGTACGTGGGTAACCTCTTCCCCTGTTGCTCCAGCCCTGGCCTTTTAGGGTGGAGAGCGCCAGGCTCTTGGCGCTGGTGCCAAAGGCTGCAGTTGAAGCCTGGTGCTGGCGCCCTGCCCGGTGTAGGGAGCTGGCGCAGGCTGTGTTCCTGGCACTGCAGACAGCACAGGGCATGTTCTAAAGCCCCGAGGGTTTGCTCAATGCCTGCACTGTGTGTGCTTCGTTGCAGGGGGTGGAGAGCGTCTTCGACATCATGGAGATGGAGGACGAGGACCGCAATGGCCTGCTGCAGCTCTCTGACGCCCAGATCGCTGACGTGGCCCGTTTCTGCAACCGATACCCTAACATCGAGCTCTCCTACGAGGTGGTGGAGAAGGAGAGTATCCGCAGGTGAGCTGGGAGCTGCCTGCAGCGAGTGCCAGGGAAGGGATAGGCAGAGCCATTGGCATCCCTGGGTGCCGAATCCAGGCGCTGGGGAGGCAACGGAACCTTGCTTACCTCTTGTTTCTGTCTGCAGCGGAGGGCCGGTGGTGGTGCTGGTGCAGCTGGAGCGAGAGGAGGAGGTCACGGGACCTGTCATTGCTCCCCTCTTCCCCCAGGTATGTTTGCAGAGGGAACTGCTGCCTTCGTGGCTGTGACTGGCTGAGCCACCCGACAGCTAGGATGGGGCTGGGGCAGCCGAGGTCCCCACAGACCCCCCTGGAACAGAGCTGGCCGGGAAGCCCTCGCTGGCTGGGGGAGCTGCACTGGGCCCTTGAGCAGGATGACTGTCTCTGGGCTCCTCGCTGGCCAGCCTGGTTGTAACTGCAGGGCGGGGGGTGGAACATAGCTAGGGGAGCTCCTCCCTCCATTGCGGGCAGGGACTGTTAACCGCTAGTTGTTTCCTCTGCAGAAACGTGAGGAGGGCTGGTGGGTGGTGATCGGAGACTCCAAATCCAACAGCCTCATCTCCATCAAGAGGCTGACCCTGCAGCAGAAGGCTAAGGTGAGCTATGGTGTGGAGGGAGGGGGACTTCGTGCAGCCCTGCTGCGGGGGCATTGGCACTTCCGGGCTGCCTGCCAGCAGGGTCCCTGGCAGTGGGCGGGTGCTAGATCAAACCAACCTGTGACATTCCACTGTCATTTCAGTGTCCCTGAGAAGGGCTGTCCTGCCCCCAGCTGTAGCGCGCACAGCACACCAGGCCAGCCCTCCTGTGACTCGGAGGACACCTGGCTTAGCGCCTGACGCAGCCCTGCGAGTGAGGGCTGGGAATTGTGACTCATACACGCAGGCTCGCATGCGTATCAATAGCAGTGTAGCCATGGCCGGGGAGGCATGACCTGAGAATGAGGGTGTCTTGGTTCTGCCACTACCTCAGTGTGACCTTGGGCAAGTCGCAGCCCCCCGCCTCAGTTTCCCCATTTCACCTGGGGCTAATGCCTAGCTCACAGGGAGTGCTGATTCTGACGCAGAGGGACAGGGCATGTCACCCCGTACGCTAGACACACAAGATCTGAGCCCCTGGGAAGCCCCCTCCCCTGCCCAGGGCTAGCCCCTTTGCCCAGCTACCAGCTCACAAACGCCTTTGTTTGTTTAGGTGAAACTGGATTTTGTGGCCCCAGCCACAGGCGCCCACAACTACACCCTCTACTTCATGAGCGACGCCTACATGGGCTGTGACCAGGAGTATAAATTCAGTGTGGACGTGAAGGAGGCAGAGAGCGACAGCGACTCAGACTGAGCCGGGCCTTAGCCAAAGCTGGCCTGGGCCTCCCTGCCTGGTAGCGGAGACCTGGGCGCAGCTGAGGCATCCCCAGTGGTTCCAAGGGAACAGCGGGTACAGCTTTGGCATTTGTTTTAATGTGTCCGCGTGAGAGTGTGGGCAGCACTGGGCCCTTCCCCCAGTGTAGTGGGGCCTGCGGGACTGCCTGCTTCTGTGCTGGCTGTGTGGGGCGACCTGGCCTGTTTAAATCATAACCTCCCCTGCAGCTCTGAGCTGCCCCATTCCTCACTGCTGCTGGGGCGGTAGCACCAGCGAGGACAGCCCGTGGCGTGTGCAGGAGACTTCTCACCTCGCTGAGCCTGTTTCAGATGCCGATGGCTAAGCAGCCAAGCTTTGTACAGTGGTTTTAGAGGGGGGCAGGGTCAAGGACCTTGGCCTCAATAAAGCTCTTCAGAAACAACCTCCAATCCCTGGTGTCCTGCGGAATAACTTGCTGGGGGTGTGTGTCTCATCCTGGTTTGTTCCTGTTGCCTGGAGCCTCCATGCCCAGGCACTGGCTGTTGGGAGGAATTATGACTAGCGAACAGAGGGTGTGAGCGGCATCCCAGCCCTAGAGCTCTCCCACTTCCTCAGAGGCCCATCTCACCACACTCTGGGGGGGACTTGCTCATGCCTGAACCCTCGGTGGTTCCGGCCCTGTATCCCAGCTGGGGACCGGAGCTGTCCTCTCATTGTTCTGTGTTTCCTAGCCCTATGGCAGCAGCTCCAGCCCAGCTCCCCTGCCAGTACTGGCTGCTGGGGGCAGACGTGATGGGGTGGCTGTATCTCGAGTGAGACACCTGGGCTCCATTCCTAGCTGTGCCCCTGCTCTGCCCCACGTGTAAAACAGGGAGAACTTGCCTTTGCAAAGCCCCATAATCCAAAGGAACGCTGCCATCCCACAGCCAGCCTGAAGTGCTGGCCCTGCTAGGAGCTGAGTTTAGCCCCTCTAAGAGTCTATTAAGACACTAGCAGCATCTTGCCTTCAAGAACCTCAAGCACTCAAGGCTGACAGCGTGTCCAAGCCCTGCTCCTAGCTGGAGTGCTGGCAGAGGCTGGCACCCACTTGTCCAATCTAACACAAGTCCAACTCAGCCTGTTCATAACATTGTTTGAAAGTCAGCACAAGGTGAAGACAGATGAGGCTAAGCTGGATTGTCTGGGCTCACAGGCCGGTGCTCAGGGCTCCTGGTAGTCACAGGATGATACAACTGGGCCCATCCACATTTTGTTGTTTCTGAGCCTGGGTGCATTGCACAGCCCAGGGCTCTGCATCCCCACCAGCTCCCAGGGGCCACCCTCTCTGCCGTATGCCACTTGGCTTTGGCTGGGGGGTTGGTCAGCGGGTGAAATGCTAGTGGGAGGGTGGCCAAGCAGACTATGGCCTGGCAGAAGGTGTTAACACGGCCTGCAGCTGGCTTTGCTCTTCAGCCAGCTGTGCCTGTGCCTCACACAGGAGGGGGGGGCTCTGTCTCCCTCCCATGTTTACAGGCACCAGCCCCTGAAACTCTGAGTTGAGTTGTTCCAGCCAGCCAGGCCACCAGCTCTGCCAGCGTGTTAAAGGTACCACAGGGAGGAAGTGTCCGCTGAGATCGCTAGCAGGGCTGTGGTCACTCAGTGGAAGCAGTTTGATGATCCTAGCTGCCCTCAGGCTGAGTCCCACCTTGACACTGTTGTCCTGGCCAGGCCAGGGGAAATGAACCAGGGACCATACTGAACTGCTCAATGTAATAGAGAGCAACGGTTTTATCAGCTTGTGCCTGGTTGGGACCAAGACCACCCCTGCTCCCAACCCAACCCATCACGAACCAGAGCGCTACGTCCCACAGCCCTGCTCCCCTAGCACTGCTGCTCTGGGAGGCTCCCAAAGGCCACCTCAGCAACCTCATTTCCAGCCGGACTCCCCAAGAACGCTGCTTGGCCCAGGGGCCTGCTGGAGACGTCTGGCTCTAAGCCCAGTTGATACCACAGCTGAGCACATCACCAGGGGAATGAAGCGGAGCCAGGATTTGGGGGGACAGCACATGATTATTAGAACGCTTCAATCACAGATTGACAAGGCAGCAGGCAGCCCCCTCCTTCCCTCCACACCACCCTGGGTCAAGAACAGCCCCTGCCAGTGAAACCCTCAGCTAGGAAATGCCAGTTTCCCATGTAATGGCCAGAACAGGAACCAGCTCCAGAACCGGTCCTGACCCTGGCTCCTTTCAAGGAGTTGCACTATTGCAAAGAGCCACGCGCTGAAGCATCCTGCCAGCCTTGTATCAGCTCCCAGAAGGAACTGATCCTGGGCCCCTTTGCGAGCTGCTCATGCCCCCTTACCATCCACTGAGACCTAGGCAAAGCCTTTTCCTAGGGAAGCTGTTTGAGACACCCCCCCCCCAAAAAAATCCAACAACCCTCATCTACCTTTAAGACACTAGTTTAGCAGTAACTTGGGTAGGGTTCACCCTGATACCCCAGCGATCCAAGTCTTGGGTGGGAGGGGGGGGTAGTGGCTGCTCTTTTCCCCCTTTGCAGGTTAGGGCTGCAGGGAACATTACGTGTCCTGCTGGTGGGAGGGGTATTCTCTTAGCAAAACATTTAACGGCTGCTGCTGCACACAACAGCCCTGGGCCCGTGGCTGTGCTGGGGTCACTGCACTGCTGGGTTTCTCAGCAAACCTCTGGCCGCTGGTACTTCCAAAACGCCATTTCTCCATCATCGCTGCATGAAGCCAGCAGCCCCGGCTCCTTGGGATTCCAGGCCACACAGTTCACGTCCTGGGAGTGAGCCCTGGGCATGTGGGCGGTCAGCGCGAAGGTGGGCTGCTGGGGACTTGACAGCGGCTCTTCCTCAAATATGCGGATAGCATCATCTCCGCAGGCTGTAGCCAATGCTCCTGTCAGGCGACACCTGCAGCAAACGGAGGGCAGTGAGTAAGCAGAGATTATTCTCTCGCTGCACGTTGCTGCAGCATGACGGGGAGATGGTGAAGCCAAGCCAGTCCCTGCCCCAAGGAGCGCAGACAAAGCATGACCAGCCCGAGGGGCACAGGGATCCAGGTGGGTAGGGGGAGCACAAGGAGGCTGCTTGGGGCAAAGGAGCTGGGAAACCGGTGAAGGCCTGGAGGAAGAAGAGAAGCAGTGGAATGAGCCCTGCATTAGGCACTGCACATGGTTACCACCCTCAACCGGGGCAGGCTTAGTGGAGGCAGTTTCCTTCTGAGAGCCCCAGGAGCACAGACCGATTGGAGCGAAGAGCCTCGGTGGCCCCCGGAAAGGGGGAGAGAAGGGTGAAGGTAGTTGATGCCAGGTGGAGCCTGCACTGGGGACCAGATAACTCGTACTCCTGGGGGGATTCTGCACCAAATAATTCCAAATTCTGCATATTTTATGTCAAAATAACAGCACATAATCATGCCAGTTTCAGTTATTTTGGTGATTTACTTCAAAATACCTGTCAGCAAGTACGTCTAACAATACAGACAACAAAAGAGGTTCCCCCAGGAGTAGGGAGTTAAAGAAACCCCTACGACAACCAGTTCCCGTTTTCTGTTATGTTTTTGTTGGGTGCCTCAGTCTGGGTGTGTCACACATGCCAGCTGGGCACAGCCTGGGGGAAAACTCTGCCCCTCTGCTCTTTCCGTCAATTCTCGGTTTTTTCACCCTGGTCCCATAGGGTTACCATATTTCAAGTTCCCCATAGAGGACACTACCAGGTTGAGGGGGAGGTGGAGGGATGTGTGTGTACTGGGAGGGGGCTGTAGGGCCTGAATACTCTGTGGATGGAGGGGCCTGCAAGACAAACCCCTCCCACCACAGAGCGTGGATTGGACTGAGCATTCCAAGGCCCAGGCTCACCATGCCACATCGTAAATGGTCCTGGTGTGGAAGCCAGACAGGGTGCAGATGCATTTCCAGCTGGGGTCAGCGCCGCTGCAGACCACCCCTGCAATACACCAGACAACAATCAGAGCAGTTCTGCCTGCAGAGCGTGCAGCAGAGTCCCAGAGGCATGAGAAGCACTTGCTCCCGGGTTCCAGTTCTGGACCAGGAAGGGAAGACATTCGGTCACGCTAGCACTGCCCCAGGGCCTGATGGGTAGGGGCAGTGCAGTCTTTGTTCCAGCACATGGGGAAAGTCTGCCTGGACTCTAGGGCAATGAACACGGGACCATCAGGGCACCCGGCTCTAGGGGAGGTCTGTAGCTCTGGACCAAGCATCCCAGTGGCACTAAGTGAACGTAAATCAGTAGGTGTCACTGTGACGAAGTGGGGATTTTCCCTTCTTATCTTGTATGTGAGCCTGTGAGTCTTACTGTTGAGCCTATGTGAGTTTTACTGTTTTGCATGTGCCTCAGTTTCCCAGTGTGCTCCACCAATGCCTAGGTGGTGGGAATAAGGGTGTGTGACTTTTGCTAGACCCTCGGGGGCAGGTGAGGATGCCACTAGATGACAACCAGGTGACACTTTGCCTGGGAAGCAAGACAAGACCAGAAGGAGGAGCAAAGGGGGGTGCCTGAGGACAGGTCACTGGAAGCTGGGCAGTCTGCTTGGGGGAACTGGAGGGGGAGTCCAGGGCGTCTGGCCCGGGATTCCCCCAAGATGGACAGGGCTGAAAGTCACTGATTTCTGTGCTAACAAGTTCTGTTCTACGCTGTGTTCCTCTCAACTAATAAACCTTCCGTTTTACACTGGTTGAGACGAGTCTCTGCTGACTGTGGAGTTGGGCTGCAGGGCCCTCTGGCTTTCCCAGGAGCCCCACACAGGCGGACTCGCTGTGGGAAGCACACGGAGGGGCAGGGGAAGCTGAATGCTCCGGGGTCAGACCCAGGAAGATCAAAGCTGTGGAAGCTTCTTGCCCTGGCGACAGTCTGCTCAGAGAGAGGAGGCTCCCCCAGATTCCTGACTGTCTTCGTAGGGAGTCGTTCCAGAGCATTGGCCCGGTGACTCCGTGACAGTCACAGATTCGGCTGCTCCAGAATGAGGGGTGAGATGAGCAAAGCACAGGTAGGTTTCCTTGGAGGCTGGTCTGCTACCCCTATAGGCACAGGTGCCAGTTGGGCCTGACTCAGAGATGCAGAGGGTTTGGGTTACCTTTGCCAGGGTATATGTGCACTGGCAGAGGTTTCAGGGGAAGCTGGCACAGCACTTTCCTGAGTCATTTGTCTGACTAGCCAGGGCTATTTGTCCCTCACTCTCAACCAGCTTCACCCAGACCAATGCTACATATAAAGGGGAGTGAGTCTAATGGTTAGAGCAGGGGACAAGGAGTCCAGAGTCCTGCTTTCCATTCTTAGCTCTGCCACCAACTCCTTGTGTGACCTTGGGCAAATCTTCTCCCATTTCCGCAGCTGTATATACTAGGGACGGTACCAACGCACCGCTCTCTCTCTAGTGCTCCAGTCTCCCGGGATGGCAGTGGGGTAGGAGTGGCTCCTGGGATAGGAGACTCTGCCCCCAGCTTGCCCTACTCACCTTGCTCATTGCCTGGTTTGTACTGGTGCCAGATGCGCACGGTCTTGTCGTCGCTGCAGGAGGCCAGGCGCTCCCCACTCTGGTCGAAGGCAAGGCTCCACACCGTGGACTCATGTCCCTCCAGCGTGGCACAGCACACCCAGTCATCCTCCTCTTCACGGTACAGCTTCACCGTGTCGTCATAGCTGGCTGATGCCAGCAGCTGATGGGGGAAAGGCGGAACACAAATGAGCTCAGGATCAGGAGAGCCAGGATGGGGGCCAGCACACGGGACCTTGCACACCCACCGAAAACGTGGCCTTTAGATTCCCCCCAGGCTGGAAGGAGAGAGACAGGCTAAGGGGAACATGGCCTTGGGGAGCCAAGCCTGAAGCCCCCCTTTTTCCCAGAACAGCAGAGCTCCCTCTAGGGCAGGGTTGCCCTCCACTGGCAGGGTTGGGGGGAATCTGTATGCCTCTTGCTCAGGGAGCTAGGTAAAAGGGAGCCAGTCAGCTGATCACCTTTGTGCCTCTGGGCTCTGCCCAGAATCAGACCCAGTGGATGCCTCTCCCAGCTCTAGCTGCATCACCAACTCCCACCACCTTTGGCACCTGCCTAGGATCACAGCAACGACAGGCACTGCACCAGGACAGCAGATGTTTGGAGCGACTGAAGACCTGGGTGGGAGCGCATGGGGGGCTAGGGAGGCCATTGGGGAGAGCCCTCACCTCCTGGTTGGGATGCCAGACCACGTGCTTGACATCCTGCGTGTGGGCGTTCAGGACACTCACACACTCGTATTCGTCCTCTTCGTCCACTGTGAGAGAGAAGGGGTTGTGGGTGAATGCAGCCAGGGACTCTGCCCAGTACCCTTCTGCATCCCTGTGACTGCCCAACGGAGGGGCAAAGGGGAAGCCCTGGCTCTGCAGCACCCAACCTGAATAGGTCAGCACAGATAACAGGGCTGCTCCTTAGTCCTTCAGCCGCCCCTTCCCAGACCCAGCTGGTCTGCCCACATCTCTCCCATGATCCTCCAGGTCTCAGGTCCCAGCCTCCCACCCATGGTCCCGCCTCATGTTTCTTGACAAGCCTGGTGTGACACAGGCTCATCGGTGCCAACGGTTCACTGTTCTTGACAAGTAACTCGTGTCTCAGACCTGACAAACTCAGGTCCACGGTATATCATGGTAGCACGTGAGGTCTCTACTGAAAGCTTGTAACTTATCGATACTCATTGCACGATGTACATACGGGCAATAGTTAAGGAATAATATAACTATATTGAAAATTGTGACTTATGATCTTGGAGTAAAAGTCAGCCACCAGGGAACCATGCATCTCGGTGACAGCCTATTCCAGCAGCAGGACGCTGTCACCCCTGCCTGGTTGGCTGGTGATGTAATGCAAGAGTCAATTGTCTACCCTTACCCCCTCCCAGATCAGTCAAGGGAAAAGCATCAAAGTCAACTGCAATCAAAACCACGTGAAGGGAAAAAGAAAACCTTGTAACAGACAGCACCCCAGCTGTGAACAGAGACCAAAGACTGATTCAGTAGGAAAGACACTCATCTTGAAGAGCACGGGTGTTGTCATGAACATGTGGATCCTGGCTCCTGAGAAGCAGCCAGCTCTGCCAGAGACTGAACTTTTCGGGGGGGATGGGGGACACAACCTCCCTTATTAGCTAGGAAAGGGAACTGTTAATAATTGTAGGCCCTAGTGCGTGGTTTATAATTTTGGTTTCATTGTAACCATTTGTTTCTACCACTCGGCTTTGTGTCTGGTGGAATCTTTACTCTTACATAAACCTTCTTTTGTTTTATTAGAAGTGTTCATAAGGGCTATGTGTTGTACAGGAGTGGTGATTTAAGGTCAAACTGGGGTAACCTGCTCCTTTGGGGGCAGAAGTTACAGGATTTCTGTAAGTGCCAGTGTCGGAGCTGGATATCAGAGGAATACTTCAAAGGGACTTGGAGACTGGGGTGCACCTCTTGTTAACCTGCAAGACAGATTGTTAGCCTAGCCCAGAGGAGAGAGAGCGGCTGAAAGGCTGGCGGTGTCCAGGAGCTAACATCCAGGCACCATGGGCAAGCCGGAGATACGGTGTAACAAGGTGACTCTCAGTCCTGAGAACCGTCAAACCTGGTTCCCCACATATCGCCCATGGTGTTCCTGGTCCCCCCACCCCTCAGACCTGTCTCTCACCTTCCCAGACCCAGACGCTCTTGTCTCGGCTGCAGGTGGCCAGGAGGCTGCCGGATGGGGCCCAGGATACGGACTTCACCTCGTTTTCATGTCCCTCCAGGGTGGTCACACACTGTCAGAGGGAGAGAAGGAGCTTGTGCTTAAGCCAGCCCCAGGGAGGGAGGAGCCTAGCTCTGCCATATGCTCCCAGTGTCCCCATTGGTCCAGGGAAGCCCAGAGGGAGCAGGAGAAGAGACAGTGACTCGCTGAAAGCAGAACAAGGAGGGCTCAGACAACCCACCATAAGCGATTCAGAGCCCCGGCAGCTGGGGACAGAGAGAAACCTTCCTCCCAGGAAGACCTGCAGCCAAGAATTCAAACAGGCTCTATGGGAACACTCAACGCAGCTCCACATGCCAGGCCACATCCCCCGTGCTGTAACCCCATTGCACTCATCCCATATGCACCCGACTGTAACTCCATGTCTTGTAGGGAAACTGCCCCCAGAGGTACTGGGCCAGCCATCCGCCGAGAGTGGGGAATCTAGCACTAAATTGGAAATTCTGCGTCTTTATGAATATATGTTCCCATTTCAAGCCACGCCCTAGAGATCCCCTTGCAGGCTCTTGATCACAAGAACAAGGGACACTCAATGAAACTGAAAGAGGACAAGTTCAAAAGTGATTGAAGGAGAAGTTGTTTCACACAAGCAGTGATTAGCCCATGGAACTCCCTGCTATGGGATACCACTGAGGGCATGAGCATTGCTTAGTTCTACGAGAGACTGGACATTTATATGAAGAACAAGATTATCCAGCATTAGAATAGTTAATACTCATGCATTTTGGAAGGGGTTCACGGCTTAGCCAGTTATTACGAGAGGTTAGGACAGGGGTGGGTAAACTACAGCCCGGGTGCCGCATCCGGCCCTCGAGCTCTCGCCGGGCAGTGGGGTCGGGGGCTTGCCCCGCTCAGCTCCCAAAAGCAGCGGCATGTCCCCCCTCTGGCTCCTACACGTAGGAGCAGCCAAGGGGGCTGCAGGGGCAGCGCCTGAGTAGGAGACGGAGGGGGGACATGCCGCTGCTACTGGGAGCTGCTTGAGGTAAGCACCGCCCGGAGCCTGCACCCCTGACCCCCTTCCGCGCCCTAACCCCCTTCCCCAGCCCTGATCCCCCTCCCGCCCTCCGAACCCCTTCGTCCCAGCCCAGAGCACCCTCCTGCACCCCCAAACCCTCATCCAAAGCCCCACCCCAGAGCCCGCATCCTGAGCCGGACACCCTGAGGACAATCCAGAGTACTGTATTTCAGACAGCACCCTGCCTAGGAAAGGGGCTTGATGCTAGAGCTGGACAAATAACTGATTTTTCAGTTTGCTGCAGTTCTAACAAATGGGGGGGGGGGGGGGGGAAGAGAATGGTTTGGGCCAAACTAAATCTGAAAATTTTGCAAGATTCCAGCGAATTGAAAAAGTGACCAGAAACTGTTTAAACATTTTGTTCAACCCAAAACAAACTGTTTTGATTTGCAGCACTTTTTCACATACCACCACCTAGCTCTTGAACAGCATTATATATCAGTACTGGTCAAAGCATTTCCCAATCTTTAATGTATTTCTCATCATTCCTCAACAGCCCCGCAAAAGAAATGAAGATCTACAAAGTGGGCTGGGGTGTGTGTATGGTTGTTAGTGGTTCTGTACCACTTTGTACAAAATACTCAGTCACTGGGCCAGTGAGAAAGACCCTGGTGGTCAGGGTACCCACCTGGGTGGCAGGATACCCACCCTGCTCCAATGACTAGTTATCCACAACGGAAGAACTTTAACAGGTGAGACAGCGAGAGATCCACAGCCCAGTGACTAGGGCACTCACACCAAACAGAGGGGGGAATTGAATCTAGGGGAGACCACCCCTGCAATGGTGGAATTGGAGGGGAGGGCCCTAGCCATTGCCTAAAGCTTACAAGGGATGCAGCACCTCCTCCAGTTTGGTGAATGGCGCCTACATCTCAGAAAGTTTTGGGGATGGAACTATTTGGTGAATTTGTGTCAAATTCACGAATCATTTTGGGTCAAGTGACACTAAATTGTCAGTGAATAAATATTGTGCTCAGCTCTAACTGACATCTCACTGATGGACGATCACTAAGATGCAGACAGACAGCAATCTGGGGCCACCCACTGCATCTGCAGGGGGCACAGTAGCAGGGTGTGCGGGGGGAGAATGTGTGTTCTCCTGCTCTCTGAGCTCCGTTGATACTTTGGAGGGCACTCAAATCAGCACCTGACACCAGCACTGGCTCCACAAGCATCCTCTACACTCAGCCCTGTGGAGACAGCCGTACCTCAAACTCATCCTGGCTCTTCTTCCAAATACAGGTGGTGGCATCAAAGCTGGCTGAAGCCAGGTAGCTCCCACACGGGGACCAGGCTACCTTCCGGATGGTCCTCTGGTGCCCCTCGCCCAACACCGACTTGCACACCCAGCCATCCCCTAGAGCAGAGGACAAGAGAGAGATGAGCGAAGAGCGGGGGGCTTGGCAGCCAGAGCTCCCTTCTCAGCCCCGCTCCCAAATAGCTTTGCCTATGGCCAAGGCACTACGTGACGCAGCAGCCCATGGGCTCCCTGGACCCAGGAGACTCCAGGAGCAGCTGGGATTTCACCTTCCTGGGACAGAGCCGGGTCCCCACCCACCAGCTGACAGCGCAGGCCCGACTTGGCAGCGGCTCCCTACCCTCCTTGCCCCAGATGCGGATGCTGCGGTCTCCCCCGCAGGAGGCCAACAGGGTCCCAGAGGGGTCCCAGGCCAGGAACCAGCAGCGAGAGTCAGGGTGGGCTGGGATCCTGGCGAGCAGCGACAGCGAGTCCTTCATCCCGAGGGCGGGTCTGGAACAGCCTCCCTGTGGGGTGGAGCAGAGGTTAGCCCGGAGCGCCCAGCGGGCAGCACTCACCCCGCTAGGCTCCCCGCTCCACACCCAGCCCCACCTCACCCCGGGCCCCCCCGCACCGACGCCCCTCCCCCTCTGCACAGGAACCCCCGGCAGCCCCCGCTCCGCACCCAGCCCCACCTCACCCCAGACCCCCCCCCGCGCCACACCCACGCCCCTCCCCCTCTGCACAGGGACTCCCCAGCGGCCGCCCGCGCCCCAGCTCGAGCGAACCCGCCTGCGGCGCGCGGCGCTGCCC
Organism: Terrapene triunguis; assembly: GCF_002925995.2. Classification (NCBI taxonomy): domain Eukaryota; kingdom Metazoa; phylum Chordata; order Testudines; family Emydidae; genus Terrapene; species Terrapene triunguis. Next base: position 2,504,010 of record NW_020664402.1, read on the forward strand.
TACGGGAGCCTCCCGGCCAATAGGCCCCGCACACTCCACTCCCAGGGTGCCTCGCGGGCGCGTGACGTCCTACGGCGTGTGACGTACGGCGCTGCCGGCCGGGGAGGCGGAAGCGGAAGGGCGTTCGGCGGCGGCAGCGACTCGGGCTCGGTTTCTTCCTCTCGGGTCCAGGGGCCGGTCGCTACTCGAGGGACTCCGGAAGTGCGGACCGCAGTGGGAACTGTGACGAGAGACCCTCCCGGGCCTGGGCTTCCTTGACTTGAGGGGGAGGCGAGACCGACCCCTGGGGGCTCTTCCCCCTCCGCACAGGGCCCCCCCCCCCCCCGCCCCCGCCGCCCCCCTCCCCCCCTGCCCAGCTCGGACCCCGCTGCACCCCCCGCCCAACAGGGACTCCCGGGGGCCAGCTTAGATCCTGCTGCTCCTCTCCTCCCCCCAATAGGGAGCCTGCCAGCTGCTGAGAGCTTCCCCCACCTGCAGCACCCACCAGGTACTCACTTGGGCCCCTGGGTGCCCACTCTGCTTCCAGAGGGTGCTTGCCGTGTTCCCTTCTTCCTAAGTGCCTAGAGGGGGCCTGGGGTGCTGTGCCCCTCTGGCATCCCTCTTGGGTGCTGGGATTTCCTCACCAAGCTTGTCCTCCGTGTGACACGCATAGGGGTTGTCCTGGTTGGCATTTGCGCCCTGCTTGGGACCTAGAGCAGCACGGTCCACGGCAGGTTGCACTGAGCTAGTTTGTGCCCCTCGGTACTGGATCCATCGCAGGGAGAGGATTCTGGCATGTACACCCCAGGTGGCTCTGGGTTGCCTGGAGGGCGCAGGCGGAGAGGCCAGAGTGGAGGTGCCCTGCCAAAGCAGCCAGAGAGGAGCCTGGCTTCTGCGCTGCCCGGCGCCCTGTCTATCACAGCCCTGTGCACTGCGCTGGCAGAGCCTGCCTGGCTACGGATTCACGGGGGGACCTGTTCCCGTCAGGAGCTGGGTGTAGCTGATGTACTTGGCTATGTTGATCCAGAATTGCTTAGAGGTGAGAATGGGTTATTTTCTGTTCCTCCTGGGATTGGATGTGGGGGAAGTATGTGGTTGGGAATGGTCCAGATCCAGTAAGCAGGAGCAAGCATTGGTGCCATATACTGTACATTTAAAGGGCTTGTCAATCCCCATACTGTCTCTATTACATATTTGTACAGTGACGGCTGACATGGCTTTCCCAAATCATCATCTTTATTATGACTGACTTCATTTCCTGTCTGCTCTGCTCAAAGAACTGAACAGCTTGAGCCTTGCTTTCAGACTTTGCTCTTGAGGCAGAATTCTGCACGTTGAGCTATATGGCGGGAGTCCCAGCTCTGATATTCTGTTCTCTGCAGAATTGCCTGTGGCATCAATGGCAGTTCCATGCACGTAGAGGGAGAGGTTGTTTTAAACTCTGTGCTGGGCAGAATTTTGCTCTATGTTGGCCTATAGCCAGTTGTTGAGTGAGCAGCAAGATGTTTGCATGCACTGTAACTGGGAACTACATGTTATTATTTTGATAAGACATGTGCTACTTCACCCCATGTTTTTAGTGACTCTCATTCAATGTGTTCCATTAGAAATTAGACTGAGCTCTTCGGGGCAGAGCCAGGATTTCATTCATGGTCCCTTTGGAAGTCAATAGGAATTTTGCCATTGACTTAATGCGGTCAGGATTCTGTATTTTAGTCTATATAGATATTTAGAAAAGAGGTGACTAAGGAGGGATATGATAGAAGTCTATAAAATCATGACTGGTGTAGAGACAGTGAATAGAGAAGTGTTATTTACCCCCTTCCCATACCACAAGAACTATGGGTCACCCAATAAAATTAATAGGCAGCAGTTTTAAAACAAACAAAAGGAAATATTTCTTCACACACTTCACAGTCAACCTGTGGAACTTGTTGCTATGGGAGGTTGTAAAGGTTAAAAATATAACTAAATTAAAAAAAAAGAATTAAATAAGTTAATGGCAAATAGGTCCATTAGTGGCGAATAGGTCCATCAATGGCTAGCCAACATGGTTAGGGACACAACCCATGCTCCAGGTGTCCCTAAATCTCAAAGTGCCGGAAGCTGGAACTGGATGACAGGGGATGGGTCATTCAAAATTGCCCTGTTCTGTTCACTTCCTCAGAAGCATCTGGTACTGGCCACTGTCAGAGACAGGATACTGGGCCGTTGGTCTCGACTCAGTATGGCCGTTCTCATGTTCTTCTGCCACAATGATCATCCTAGTGTCTGAGCACCTTCCAGTAGTGCATTAAGCAACATGACTGACATCTGTCACATACTGTTCCCAGGGGGAGAAGCATGTGCAGTCGAATTTCTTGCTTTGGTAGGACTTTTAAATTTACACATTGCTCTGTATTCATGCTAGAGAAAGGAAGTAAAAGAAATGCATCAAGGTGCATTGGAAATTGGAAATGCTTCGAGAGGAAGGTGGTGAGGTTTGCAGTGGTCTTTAGTTCCTGGGGGAGTTCATTCCACAGGATTTCACCCCAGGTCTTTGCGGTTTTCTTTACAGTGTTCTGAGAGCTGTGTAAAGAACATCATTGGAAATTTGCACTAGGTTAAAGACAACACAGTATATGACTTACATTTTATAAAAAACAGTTGCTTGTTCAGTTTCTTTATTAGCAAAAGTAGAGGTGGTGAAAAAATGGGGGAGAAAAATTGGCAAAAACTTCAAACTAAAAATAAAAAAATAGTAACTTTCATTCCATGTTTTTAAAAGGAACAATTTTTTCACATTGAATTTTTTTTCGTGAACATTTGTATATTTTATTTACAACAAAATTGTTTTTCTGTCTCTCCCCTCATTTCGCCCCTTTCCA
>NW_020664402.1:2507255-2516496 GCF_002925995.2 Terrapene triunguis
TTTTAACATTATTTGAACCCTCTGCCCAGGGTTCTGAATTTCTACAAAGTGTATGCCCCAGTGGGTTGGTAAAGGGTCACCAATGGGTCAGTTCAATATTGTTTACTGCCTACCTCATAGCTACTTAATCATCTGTGTGAAATTAATCAATGCTTCTCTAACTAGATCCTAGTGGACAAGTGTCTATAGCACAAATGCCTCCCTTGTTGTCAGTCTTAACTGAGAGACCAAAGTCTGAATGGTCCATGGAGTCCCTCTAAGACAAACACTTTGATGTTGGAAGTTTGCCTTGTCTCTCTGTGTTCTGCATCTGCTTTGGAGATAAATAGAAGTCTTAATTTTCAGGTCTGTCAGTTCAGCATCTTTCAACTAGCATAAATTCCTTTTAAATAAAAATCAGTCTGAAAAGTACCACTTCATATCCTTATCCATATCACATCCTTAGTATCAGCTTTGCTCTTGGTACTGGCTGCGGAAGGGGATGTTCTTGAGAAGGCAAGAAATACAGAAACTTCGGTGTAGTTGAGTTTTTCCTTTAATTTCCTGTTTTAATCAAGTTGCTGTCAGATGTGGTTGAGAAGTTGTTCATATTAATGTGTGATTGTGTCATGTTTAGAGGTAAATCTCTTTCCTCTATCGTATATCCGTTACGTCTTGCTGCATGTTTCTGCAGATTGTTTCAAAGAGATTAAATTCCAGACAACAGGTTAGAGCAACCCCTTTAACTCGGAATATTAAGTCACTTGGAGTCTTTGACTCCAGTATTTTGCCTGTTCCTCATTTTAAAGACTAGCATCCCATGTGTGAGTGTCAGTCAGTGGTTAATTTTGGAGTTGAGGCTGATCCAGCCAACCCCAAAATCCAGATCCTAATGTTGTTGCTGAGGGCTTGTTTACATGGTGTGTTAGTGTGCACCAGTGGGGTGTGACTTCCGGTCCACACCAGCATGTCACGTACTAACTGGCTCGTGTGGACCCTGCTGGCGCACACTGACAGTTCCCTAGTGCACATTAACGTGGTACTGTTTGAAATAGAACTACATTAACACACACTAGGGAATTTTTAGTGCACGTCAGCAGGATCCACATGGGCCAGCTAGTGCGTGACACACACTGGTGCAAATTAGAATTCACACCCCACTGGTGTGTGCTAACGCACTGTGTAAATAAGCCCTTAGGACTCACCACTAGTCAATTAGCTCTTAAGCGGCGGCACCAAGGTGAGAAGGGTACTCTGATGAGCTGGCCAGCAAGTGCAGGCTTCCAAATATGGATTTGTCCTTTCCTTGCAGACCCTCCTCTCAATGTAGTGATCCAGTATCAGCCAGGCCACAACTGCAAATGTGTTGCTAATAATGAAAAACGTGCTTTTTGAGATGCCTAAAGTGGGGGGAACCTACATGTCTGTTGTAAAACCATGTAATTAGTGCTAGGATTGACCTTCATAACAGAGAAATCAGAGCTGCCGTTGCCTGGTATGTGTCATTCTTTTGGATAGAGGAACCATAAAGTGTGCTACGCAGATTTCTGAGCATCTAAAGGGGTGAGTTTTATTCAAGTACGGCACTGATTCCATTGGTTAACAATGACTTCCCCCTCCTTTTTGGAATCTTATTTGGTTAAATGTTGAGGTTCACCTTTAAAGCATTCATCCATGACTTATTTAAGAGCCACCTTTTCCTTTGTATAAACTCACTCTCCGTGCTCCAATAGCAGCCGTATGGATAGCATGCCTGTAGTTGGGAGGACAGCTGACCTTCTAAGCTCTGGGCTTTGCTTCATGACCAGCTGCTAGGCAATTCAAAAGTGCAACAACTTCCTCACTCTGTCAAAGGCTGACATCACCTCTGTAAGGCTCACAATTCCAGCGGGCCCAAGTGGCAAATGCTTTGAGGTTGCTTTGACTCCTATGTGATAACACAGCACCTGCTGCCGTTTGTTTGGCCACTGCGCTAATTCAAGTGATTGGTTTTTGAAATCACGGCTTTAAAATTCCCCTGGCCTAGATGACATCACTTCATAAAGCCCTGGGCTGCTTCTTGGCAGGGAGGAGGTGTTCTAGGAGTTCTGAAAGTGCTTCACAGTTACTAAGCTACAGTATGAGAACCTGGCAGACCTTTTACAATATCACTCTATTGGGGGACTTAGGAGATGACTGTAAAACTGTGCACAGGTGAGATGTGGAAGCACAGAGATAACATCAAAGAAATTTGCTCATGGTGCATTCATTCCTGAGATCACAGGCACATGAACCCCCTGGTGTCCAGCAACCGAGTGCTGTGTACATTTGCTTTATGATGAGCTGAAGAGACAAGTTAGGTCAAACATGGAAAGAGTATTGGGTTTCTGATTTTTAGCAGCTGCAGTTCTGTGTCCTGCATCCAATCCTTTGTTTTTATTAGGGCTGTCGATTAATCGCGTGAGTTAACTGTGATTAACTCAAAAAAATTAATTGTGATTAAAAAAATTAATCACAATTAATCGCAGTTTTAATCACACTGTTAAACAATAGTATACCAATTGAAATGTATTAAATATTTTGGATGTTTTTCTACATTTTCATATATATTATATTCTGTGTTGTAATTGAAATCAAAGTGTATATTATTTTTTATTACAAATATTTTCACTGTAAAAATGAAAAACAAAAGAAATGGTATTTTTCAATTCACCTCATACAAGTACTGTAGTACAATCTCTTTGTATTGAAGGTGCAACTTACAAATGTAGATTTTTGTTGTTGTTACATAACTGCACTCAAAAACAAAACAATGTAAAACTTCAGAGCCTAAAAGTCCACCCAGTCCTACTTCTTGTTCAGCCAGTCGCTCAGACAAACAAGTTTGTTTACCTTTGCAGGAGATAATGCTTCTTGCTTCTTGTTTACAATGTCACTTGAAAGTGAGAACAGGCATTCTCATGGCATTGTTGTAGCTGGCGTCGCAAGATATTTACCGGCCAGAGGTGCTAAAGATTCATATGTCCCTTCATGCTTCAACCACCATTCCAGGTGACATGTGCCCATGCTGATGATGCTCGTTTAAAAAAATAATGTGTTAATTAAATTTGTGACTGAACTCCTTTGAGGGGGAATTGCATGTCCCCTGCTCTGTTTTACCCGCATTCTGCCATATATTTCATGTTACAGCAGTTTCAGATGATGACCCAGCACATGTTCATTTTAGAACACTTTCACTGCAGATTTCACAAAATGCAAAGAAGGTACCAGTGTGAGATTTCTAAAGATAGCTACAGCACTCGACCCATAGTTTAAGAATCTCAAGTGCCTTCCAAAATCTGAGAGGGACGAGGTGTGTAACATGCTTTCAGAAGTCTTAAAAGAACAACACTTCAATGCGGAAACTACAGAACCCAAACTACCAAAAAAGAAAATCAACCTTCTGCTAGTGGCATCTGACTCAGATAATGAAAATGAACATGTGTCGGTCCTCTCTGTTTTGGATTGTTATCAAGCAGAACCCGTCATCAGCATGGACGCATGTCACCTGGAATGGTGGTTGAAGCATGAAGGGACATATGAATCTATAGCACCTCTGGCAGGTAAATATCTTGCGAGGCCGGCTACAACAATGCCATGCGAACACCTGTTCTCACTTTCAAGTGACATTGTAAACAAGAAGTGAGCAGCATTATCTCCTGCAAAGGTAAACAAACTTGTTTGTCTGAGTGATTGGCTGAACAAGAAGTAGGACTGAGTGGACTTTGTTTTATTTTTGAATGCAGGTTTTTTTGTACATAATTCTACATTTGTAAGTTCAACTTTCATGATAAAGAGATTGCACTACATTACTTGTATTAGGTGAATTGAAAAATACTACTTTTGTTTTTTTACAGTGCAAATACTTGTAATCAAAAATAAATATAAAGTGAGCACTGTACACTTTGTATTCTGTGTTGTAATTGAAATCAATATATTTGAAAATGTAGAAAACATCCAAAAATATTTAAATAAATGGTATTCTATTATTAACAGTGCAATTAATTGGGATTATTTTTTTTAATCGCTTGACAGCCCTAGATTTTATGTTTGAATCCTGCTGCTACAAACTTCAGCTTGAGAATTGTATCAACACAGTTAAAATCCTAATCAAATCATGCTGCCCAAGCTCTATAATTTTTGCCCTTTGGGACCCATCTTTACCTCACTCCTGTCATATTTATTCCACGTGCACGATATATTGTAAGCTACGTGCATTATATCTACAGTAGAGCTTCAGCGTTATGAACACCAGAGTTACGAACTGACTGGTCAACCACACACCACCCTTGGAACCAGAAGTATGCAATCAGGCAGCAGCAGAGATTAAAAAAAAAAAAAGAAAAAACCAAAAAATACAGTACTGTGTAAAACATAAACTACTAAAAAAAAAAAAGTTTTAAAAAAGATTTGACATGGTAAGGAAACTGTTCCTGTGCTTGTTTCATTTAAATTAAGATGGTTAAAAGTAGCATTTTTCTTCAGCATAGTAAAGTTTCAGAGCTGTATTAAGTCAATGTTCATTTGTAAACTTTTGAAAGAACAACCATAATGTTTTGTTCAGTTACCAACAACCTCCATTTCCGAGGTGTTTGTAACGCTGAGGTTCTACTGTATATGCTTGTGTTGTTTGTAACAAACTCTGCCCTTCTGGGGTAACTTCCATCCTAGGATCTCAGTGATTTTGGGATGATTGGCATGATTCCCATTGTGCAGATGTGGAAACTAAAGCACAGTGAGACCAAGTGACATGGTAGTACTGGGAATAGAACCCAGGGACTCACAATTCAGGTAAATGTATAGGCCCAAGTTTTATAATAGGCCGTTGGAGAATTTACCCTGGTGTAGGTGATGTGACCGCTTGATGTCTGCGGATGGAATAATACTGTGCTCAATTTGGGGACTTCACTTGTTGAATATGTTTTTATGCAGATTTATGTTGCCGTGATGAAAGTAATATAAAACAGAAGTGACTTGCCTGTCGAGTGTCTAGTCAGCTGTGAAAGTTCTTGACGATATTTTCAATGTGAAAGAGGCTAGACTGAAATAACTCATGTGCAAAGCCTTACATTGGGGCTCTGTGCTGTAAACAGCACCACTAACCTAGGAGGGGGGTTCCCCTGCTAAGAGAAATGAACAGCTGAGGGGAAGTCAAGCAGCCCACCAAAAGGCATCAGAAGCAGCTTGTGACTCTCAGTTACCAAGGCCATGATTAGAGCCAGGGGCCTGGAGGTCCTGGGTTCTAACACAGGCTGTGCCAGTGACTCACCGTGTGACCGTAGGCAGTCACATCCCTTGTGCCTCCCTCAGCCCTCAATAACTATAATACTGGGTAACACACACAACTGTTGAAAAGCAGCTGCTGTATGTGAACTGATCTTTCTAAGGAAAATAAATACAAACCGTGCCTGAAGAAAGAGAACCTTGGTTCTAACTGACCTGTACTTAGTGGAGGATAAAATAATCTGCATAAAGTCTTCACAATACAGCTAGGTTAGCTTGTACAATGTAGGCTGATGTTACCCAATATCTGAATTTGACCCTATCACTGTAGCAAGGAGGTGAGAAATCCCACAATGGTCATTCCATATTAAATCGCCTCCCTTCTAATTCATACAATACCACAGTTAGATCCACATGAGTGACCCCTTAGATCCACAAAGAGCATCATTTGGTCTCAGCTTCTGGACCGCTGCTGTAACCATGCCCTTGTTAGCTGTGAGTCACAGGCTTTTCTGATGCCTTCTGACAGGATGTTTAACTTCACCTCAAGCGTTCACTTCCCCTCTGCAGGTGACTCTCCTAGTTTGATGGAGGTGGTGGTGTTTACAGTGGGTGCGAGTGGGAATCCAGTTCCGTGATCTGGGCCTTATTCTATGTAGTCTTTCACACAAGCCACATTAACACACCCCTGCCATGCTTGCCAACCTAACGTGGCAGTCCAATAACATCAGAGGGGGAGAGGAACTGTGAGATGGGCAAAGGTGAAGAGTGAAAACTTGCAGTTGATGTTTGGAAGTGAGATAAAGAACATGGTGCATGGGAGAACTCCAGGAGGGCAGATCCAGATTGCTGCTGCACAATCCTGCAGCTCATGTAAAGTGGGAAGATCGTGGTCTGGGATGGAGAGGAAGCTGGTGCTCGATGAAAGAAGAAAGGACGGAGAAAGAAAGAAAGAGAATATTCATGAGTTAGTTTGGAACAAGTCTCTGGAGGATTTAAAAATGTATGGGTTGTGTAACTGGGTCAGGTTTTTGTGCACAGTGCATAGAAACCCACCCCACCCCAGGCATTTCATTGTCTGCATCATTAAAACCTTCTACATCAGGTTGCACTGTTTCAGCCGGCTGACTTTTCCACATACCCAATTGCCTATTAGATTTAAAAATGTTATTAAAGCTAATGTTAAAATTATATAATACACAGGTTGAGAAAAGAGTGTCTGTACATCTGGGTAGAGTGCTTAGACTATCCACAAATACAAAGTTTGCTTAAAAACTCATAAGATACATAATCAGCATTAACCCAAATTTAGGTGAATAAATTTAACAGTACAGTTTAGATACTAGCATCCAAGTATTTGGGTGCATCACTCATGAAAAGTTATACAGAGAGTTGGTTGTGGAAAGCACATATATCAATGAGTGAAGATTGTCCCTCAGTAATTGAGAATTTAGGGTAGGCTGTCCATTTAGAGGTGTCACGCAGCTCTGTTAGCAGCATGCTGAACACAATTGCTGCAGGCAATATATAAAAATTAATGTCAATTTTCAGACTGCTAACGTGGTTAACAGGTGATGCTTATGCAGTGTTAAATGACTGAAACCTTTTCACTTTGCTGGGGATGCTAGAAGAAGAGGGTTCATTGTCATCAACAAACAGGAGTAATTGCATCCAGCCTCTTATGTAAGCTGTTCTGTGTATTGTGCTTATCAGCATCTCTTAGCCGAAATACAAAATAAGCCACGGTGATCATTCTCTGCTACAACTAATGCTGCTGCTGCTGCTGGACTAAAGGAGCTAACCCCCTCATCCCATCAAATCTTAATTGGCCTTCTCCTTGTCAGCCTCAGAGGCTGAGAATTGGCACCACCCTGGAGATGGAACTGTCTTACGCCATCACCACTCCATGTTGAGTATGGTGGTGGGTGGGCTTGGGGGAACTTGCCCAGTGCTTTCCTGGCTGTACCTAGTCTGTGGACAAAAAATGAATTTCGTTCTTGTGGGCTGCCAAACCAGCACATTTCAGCATCGTAAAACTCTCACGAAGGCAAGCTCGCCAACACAAGTGACCATAGATCACTATTGGAATAGTTAAGAGCAAACCAGAGTTTACCCTTGAGGGAATGGCCACCTCTGGGCTGCAAGGTGACCTCCGTTTCTACAGCACTACTCATGCGTCTAGACACAATGTTAGCTGTGTTACCAGGAGGCTTTATTACTAACTCAGTTTAATTTGCAGCCTCTTTTGTTATTTCCTGTTGGCTCAGCTGACTTAGATTCTTGTCTGTGTTTCCTGAGTCGGTTTCATCAGCATAATAACTTCTAGTGAAATATTTGACGGCTCTGGCTGACAGTTGCAGTGTATGCACTTCGGAATATTGAGGTAAATGCAACTGGCAATGTCCTGGTTTGCGCCTGTATCTCTTCTGTTTTGTCAGTGCCTTTCACCAGCTTTGGAAAAACATTGTGCACAATTACAAACTCTGGGGTGATAAGCACCTCTTGAGAGGCATTGAGCACCCACACCCCGGACTGAAGTCAATAGGAGTTTGATGTTAGCTTGTTTGATAACTGATCAGTCATGCCTGCTTTGGCTGAGGGACAGAAGTATGGTGTCTGGATAAAGAGTGTGAATATTTCCCCAAGTGAAGATGCCCCAAATAAAGGCCTGATAGCTGAAGGCTGATGCCTGTGCAGTCCCCTGCATGGATTCTGATGCATGTGGAAGGTTAAATGACTCAGTTCTGAAAAGCCCGTCCCAGTGTCTGATTGAGCAGAGCAGCTCAAAATTCATCATGAAACAGTGAGATTTTGAGGTTTGACACTTTGTATTCTCTCTTTCTCAGACTACTGCATGAATCCACAGACAGTCTTGTTGCTCCGGGTCATCGCTGCTTTCTGTTTCCTTGGAATAATCTGCAGCCTTTCAGCTTTCCTGCTGGATGTTTTCGGACCCAAGCATCCTGCGCTGAAGATCACTCGGCGCTATGCCTTTGCTCACATTCTCACAGGTAACTGCCAGGGCATTTGCACCTCAGTGAGGCTGGTTATGTGAGGTGGCATACGAGCACCATCAACTGCAGCGTGGGAAAGCTGAGTTGATACCTTACATTGGGCCCTTGTACACCCTCAGCCAAATACACCTCAGAGCGTAGCAAATGGGAAATAGTATTGCTATCCAAAGGGGTTTTCCTTGTGTCCCTGGTCCCTGATCCCTGCCCGGTCAACATTCTCAGCTGCAGAGTTCATGTGCCTTTATCTTCCCCTCTGCTGTCAGCACAGAGCATTGTCAGAGTCCTAAGAGGTGTCAGTCTGTGCCCTTGGCTGCAGGACTCTTGCTCCACATTGTGCAGCTGCAGCTTGAAAAGCAGGGGTTAAATCTGTCAGAAATAGAGGCCTAGGATGAAGTTTATATTTAGTCTGTTAATGGGGATGAGCTGGTATGTTTCATTTCCAGAGTGATCCCTTAGCACAGACAGAGTGAACCAAGATAACCATGGCTCCCCTTCCTCCCAAGTCAGGGGAAGAATTGCCATTGATCTTAGTAGCAGCAGGGTTGTACTCTCCACCTGTGTGTCACACAGGTGCCAGCTGTGCTGTCTGCACTGTGACCAGGGTTGTTATAAATCAGCCCTGGACATGTGCCAACGGTGTGTAACTTGCATGAACCTTCAACTTCCCTTCCCATCTGCTGGCCCCCGTCTGTGAAAGATGAGTTTAGAGATTGAACACTCTGGCCCTGACTCCCAGGCATGTTCAGCTCATCCTTAAAGCCCACATTGCCCATGATTTTGCCCAACCTATTTTGGCTTTTATCACGTCCATTTTCCCTCTTCTAGTTGATGAATCCTCCCACCATGCTATGCAGGTTATAGAAGTCAGGTTGAGGTTCCTCTGTGCATTACTGTGCAGAGACGTAGGGCTGGCCCTGAAAATCTGGCATTTCTGTTTACTTTGTGGTGGTCTCCCAGGGGGGTTCCTGTGCAGTCTCATTGTTTTTTTTGTTTGTTTTGGTTTGTTT
>NW_020664402.1:2516596-2524472 GCF_002925995.2 Terrapene triunguis
AAAAAAAAAAAAAAAAAAAAAAACAGAGTAATTCACTTCCTCCTTGGTCACTTACTTCTCTCTCTCTCTCTCTCTCTCGCATATCCTCCACTGCTGCTGGTCTCAGTTTTGCAATGTGCCACTGTGATTGGATTCTGTTACTGGGCCTCGGAGCTGATTCTTGCGCAGCAGCAGCAGCACAAAAAATACCATGGATCTCAGGTCTACGTCACCTTTGCTGTCAGCTTTTACCTGGTGGCGGGAGCTGGCGGAGCCTCCATCCTCGCTACTGCTGCCAACCTGCTGCGCCACTACCCAACCGAGGAGGAGGAGCAGGCACTGGAGCTCCTGTCCGAGATGGAGGAGAATGAACCTTACCCAGCGGAGTACGAAGTGATCAACCAATTCCAGCCGCCTCCTGCTTATACGCCATAATGCTGCTTTCTCCCAGGCCCCCAAATCTAACTGCCCACCTCTTTTTGGGAATGCACTCCCTTGCCCATGGAGGCCACTCAACAGTGCCTCACTTCCCAGGCACCTTGCTCACTCTTATGCTCTTCTACCCACAAGGGAGAGGACTTGCTTTAGAGAGTCAAATGACCAGCGGTTTCTTCTTACAGAGCCCCCAAAACCTCCTTGTTTTATGGACTTTGTTTTGTGATTTTTTATCTCCCACTCCCATGCACTGTACGTACCTGGCAGTGCTGAAATACTCCCTGACCAAGGTGATTTCAGCAGCTCTCAACTTCCTGTGTAATCTCAGAGACTCGTACTGTGCTGCCCCAATACTCCCACTCACCCACGTACTCACCAGCATGGTGCAGGAAATCACACCTGTCTCTGACATGCATGTGCATACCTGGAGGAGGGGTGTGTGTGGTTGGGGGCAGGGGGGTTCCATAATCTTGCATTGTGATATTCAAGATATCATTCACACTGGCCCGTATACCTACATAGAGGTGAAAGTCACACAGGTACACTCACCTGCATTAGAGGTGAATTCTACAGTCTTCTGCTGTTGTCCATGCAAGCTCAGTCAAGCCTCTGTAGAGGTGTAACTTAGTGATAAGCACACCCTGGAGCGGTGTGTTCCATAGGAGCACCGTGACACCTATATATAGGTGAAACTCCCGCCACTATGAACTAGTGTCTAGAGGAGAAATTCCTTTATATCGGTAGCATACTAGGTGAAAGGTCTAGCAAATCTGCCACCGCTGCTTTTTCCACTTCCACGCTCTGATTCATGCTATTGACACAAGCATTTTGCACTTTATTCTCCGAGCTCACGGCCTTCCCCCCTCCCCCCAGATTTCTGGGGAACTGTGGAACTTGCTAGGACTAGCTGCAGTATACCGCAACCATTAAGCGGCCCTCAGATAAGTTTGCAAATATTAGGCCAGAGGTGGGTGAAAGATGGAGCCTCCCTTTTTTTTAAAAAAAAAAAAGCTGTGCTAATTTCAACTGTGGTACAGAGGGAGCTGTCAATCCCTGTTCAGGTCCAGCTCCCGTGGCTACCGCAGCACAGTACCAGCAGGTGGATCTATGACAGCTTTTAGTCTGTTTGGTGTTTAAAAAGAGAACAATCTGCTGTACAGTGACAACTACTGAAAACCTGTTCCGTGGTCTCCACCAAGATACACAGTTGGCTAGAGATTGTATGCAAATTCTGTCTTCACGCAGACCTGCTCTGGTTTTATAGCATTTTGTCCCCTTTTCTTTTAATCTAGATATTTTTCTCTCCTTTTTGCCCTTTACAAAGACCATTCTCCCAGCTGAAGAGGGCAGGCTGTGACCAATCAGCATCTTCGTCGAACAGCTCCAGGAAGCACTGTAGAGCTGCTCATGGTGCTTTATTTCCATAAGGAGCATGGACTGGGCTCCCTTCTCCCTACACATGTAGTAGAGCAGTGTGCTAGCGCCAGGCCTGCTGAGAAGGAGCCAGTAACACGCATCCACATACTTGCACTGTGCCAGCCATCATCACAATTGTAGGGACAGCATATAACACTGAAAGGGGAAACAGTTAACCACTCACTTCTCCATGGAGGGGGATTGTTTTTAAAGAGGTTTTAGAAAGTGGCCTGCATGTCACTGAAATGCTGAGTTCTGTGTGGGGTTTGGTCATGTCCTTCAAATGGAATAATGAGGCTTGGGAAGGAAGGTTATGTCTCCCTAGTGCTGGCTTGGAACTGATGATGCAGTGGCTTGTCTGAGTCACTTTAGTACAGGCCTACTGCAGCTTGTAATTCGTATGCAGTTCCTAATGGATCCCCTCTCTTTCTCTTTGAATGTATATCTGATATCGAAGTGTTTCCAGCAATTTTGTTGAGCTCATTCCTTTCTCTCCCATATTTGCAACACTGTTGGGAACACAAAAGAGTAATCCAACATCCAGACCTCAGTTGCAAACCTGGAGTCTTCTCCTAGGAGAATGTAAGACATTCCACCCCTGGCGCCCCCTGCTTATGGGAAAGCAGCCATAGCTTGTAAATTGATTCTGGAAAGTTATCAAGGAATCTTCTCCACTAAAAGGCTTGGAGCAGAAAGAGGAACAAATAGATAAGGCTTCTGATAAAGGCCTTTTAGAGTTTAGAAGGAACTTGGGTGGCAAAGAGGCTGCCAGTGGTAATGGTAATGGGGCCTTCTCCAGCAGGCAACCAAATGTCTCAGCTTCGCTCTTCCCTTCCGCTTCAATGGAATGGTCAGCTTAATGCCAACTGTTATACATGCAGGCGAAGAGTGTATTAGTGAGGCCCCTAGACTGTCTCCTGATGGCTGATATGGTCTTACCATTACTTGGCATCCCTGTTCCTGCTCTGATATTGAACTACATCCCATTTATGTACTGGACTCCACAGTGACCTCTGTGTCTGGTTTGGGTGGGAAATGTTCTGTGTTTCCCCCTACTGCTGTGAGAGAGGGAGTGTGTGTGTTGGACTAAAAATACCCTATGCATAAAAAAATTGTATTTCTGTAAAAATACTTTAATTATCGCCAACTAATAATTGATCCTTGGAGCTTGAGGAAATCTACATGAAATCTGGGGAAAACCTCATTCCTAGCCACTCCACGCAGCTTTCTTTTCCTCCTCAAGGCCTGGGGAGGGAAAGCAGAACAGGCAACACATCCATGTGCCAAAGGGACTTTGAGCCACTTTAGGAACGGTGACCACCTCTGCTTATCTGGTTTCTGCGGCTGGGACTCCACAACCAGTTTACAGATGATCCATGTATTCAGTCTTTGTGAGATCCCTTTCACACTATTAATGTCATCCACAAGGCACTGGTGGCTTATGTAAATTCAGCTCTATGTTCTGATTTTTTTCTAGAGAAAATAAAAAGGATGTAACTAGTCTCCCCTGGGAGTCCTCACTCTTTATTTCACACAAGATTAATTGTGACCGTGCTGAGGAACAAGAAAAAGAAGGGATCACTCTGATAGTAGTTGGCACTTGTCATTTGTAAGATCAGTTTAACAAGCCTCCTGACTCCTCTGTGACACAAGAAACCTCTCCATTTCAGAGAAGGGAAACGATGAAAGAGAAGTTAGGTGACTTGCCCAAAATAACAGATGCAGAGCTGGAGGTAGAACTTGGCCATTCCTTGCTGCTAGTCCTGGGCTATAATCTGCAAGCGGTTGTTGCTTTACATTCCATTGCTGGGACCAATCATGCTAAAATAAGGGTGATTGAATCTCATGCTTCAGGCTGTCAGCCTGCCAGGGCTCAGAAAGGGCTTTTCACTCCATGTCCGTTATTGTATGACTGGCTGAGAGCCTTACCCTGGGGGGTTTCGGTAGAATGAAGCATCAAGGAGAGCCAACTGCTGGAGCCTTGATTCAACAACATGGATCAGTCACAGGTTTTGCTATGGCATTTTGTGGATGAACATGGCTCTAGAACAGGGGTTCTCAAAACTTCATTGCACCGTGACCTCCTTCTGATAATAAAAATTACTAATGACCCCGGGAGGGGGGACTGAAACCTGAGCCCCATTGACCTGGAGGGGGGCCTGTAACCTGAGTCCCAGCATCCAGGACTGAAATCCTCAGGCTTCGGCCTCCGGTGAAGGGGCTCGGGTTTCAGCCCTGGGCCCCAGCAAGTCTAAGCCAGCCTTGGTGACCCCATTAAAATGGGGTTGTGACCCACTTTGGGGTACCGACCCACAGTTTGAGAACCGCTGCTCTTGAAGAGAAGGAAGCTGTTTGTTCATCCTGGCTATCTGTACATTGAATACTAGTGCTGTTTGAGTTTGATCCTGCTCTCAGGGTGCACCTTTAGTGTGAGGGGACTATCAGGTGCTTAAGACGTGCAGGGCCTTATGTTTGCTGGGAGCTGTTGTACATAATGGATTGAATCTATCCCTAGGGCTGAGTAGAAAATAGTCATAGCTGTGGGTACTATTAGATTTTAAATTTTATTAAAGCTAATGTTAAAATTATATAATATGCAGGTTGAGAAAAGAGTGTCTGTACATCGGGGTATAGTGCTTAGATTATCCACAAATACAAAGTTTGTTTTTAAAAATCATATACACGTAGTGCATAATCAGCAATAACCCAAATTTAGGTGAATAAATTTAAGAATAGTTTAGATATTAGCATCATGAAAAGTTGTACAGAGATTTGGTTGTGGAAAGCAAAATATATCAATGAGTGAAGATTGTCCCTCAGTAATTGAGAATTAGGATAGGTTTGTCCATTTTGAAAATATAATCCATGAGGAAAGTATTTGAGTTACTTTCCCCACTGCGCTTCTCATCGGCACTCCAGCTCATCCCCACTGGTATTGCCAATGTCTGGTGCTGTGTTCTATGTAGATGTCTCTCCACCATCTGATGGCGTCCAACACCATGAGTTGCTGCATCAGCTGAATGTAGCATTGACCAATTCCGCATTCTCTCAACACTCGCTTTTTACTGGGGTCCAATGCGCCCAAGGCTCCGATGATCAGTGCGTGTCTGAACCTGGTAACCCCTAGCTCTCAAGGTTTCAGGCAGAGAGGCGTATTTCTCCACCTTTTGAGCTTGGGCATCGTGGAAGGCCGGAGTCCTGTTCTCAAAGGGCACTGTGATGTCCACCATGATGATCTTCTGGTCCTCGCTGGCGATGACTTTGTCCGGTCACAGTTGGCTGTTGGTTCCGGGAATGGTGGAGTTCACAGCAACCTTCCCTACGAGTGGCGGGATGGCTCTGACCAGGCGATCTGGATGGTGTGTCGCAGCTGCCAGGCTCTGGAATGGGGCTTGCAGCTACACAGGACGTGGGGTAATGTCATTAGCATAGCTGCACTTTCTACATCGCTTGTCCCGATTCCCGTGATGGACAGCTCCGTTCAGTGGGATGCAGTTGAGCCAGGCCCTGTGGATGAGCCTCCAGTTGGCAAATCAGGTGAAGCTGCCCCCGGGGAGGAAGTGGTTGCTGGCGTCCCACTTGCACGTCATCTCTAATGCCTTGCCCTGGTCCGGCTTCCGTTTTAGGTTTTCCACATACTGGCAGCGGATGGCATCCTTCAGGGTCCTCTCCACTAAACTGCTACCTAAATGCTTGGCCTTAGCTGAAGGGCAGTAAACTACATAAGAACGGCCATACTGGGTCAGACCAAAGTCCATTTAGCCCAGTATCCTGTCTTCTGGCCGTGGCCAATGCCAGGTGCCCCAGAGGGAATGAACAGAACAGGTAATCAACAAGTGATCTTGGATGGTGTGTTGCTCATTCCCAGCTTCTGGCAAACAGAGGCTAGGGACACCATCCCTGCCCATCCTGGCTAATAGCCATTGATGGACCTATCCTCCATGAATTTATCTAGTTCTTTTTTGAACCCTGTTATAGTCTTGGCCTTCTTCTGGCAAGGAGTTCCACAGATTGACTGTGCCTTGTGTGAAAAAATACTTCCTGTTGTTTTAAACCTGCTGCCTATTAATTTCATTGGTGACCCCTAGTCCTTGTGTTATGAGTAATTCATAGAATCATAGAATATCAGGGTTGGAAGGGACCTTAGGAGGTCATCTAGTCCAACCCCCTGCTCAAAGCAGGACCAATTCCCAACTAAATCATCCCAGCCAGGGCTTTGTCAAGCCAGGCCTTAAAAACCTCCAAAGAAGGAGACTCCACCACCTCCCGAGGTAACGCATTCCAGTGCTTCACCACCCTCCTAGTGAAAAAGTTTTTCCTAATATCCAACCTAGACCTCCCCCACTGCAACTTGAGACCATTGCTCCTTCTTCTGTCATCTGCCACCACTGAGAACAGCCAAGCTCCATCCTCTTTGGAACCCACCCTCAGGTAGTTGAAAGCAGCTATCAAATCCCCCCTCATTCTTCTCTTCTGGAGACTAAACAATCCCAGTTCCCTCAGCCTCTCCTCATAAGTCATGTGCTCCAGACCCCTAATCATTTTTGTTGCCCTCGGCTGGACTCTTTCCAATTTTTCCACATCCTTCTTGTAGTGTGGGGCCCAAAACTGAACACAGTATTCCAGATGAGGCCTCACCAATGTCGAATAAAGGGGAATGATCACGTTCCTCGATCTGCTGGCAATGCCCCTACTTATACAGCCCAAAATGCCGTTAGCCTTCTTGGCAACAAGAGCACACTGTTGACTCATATCCAGCTTCTCGTCCACTGTGACCCCTAGGTCCTTTTCTGCAGAACTGCTACCCAGCCATTCGGTCCCTAGTCTGTAGCAGTGCATGGGATTCTTCCGTCCTAAGTGCAGGACTCTGCACTTGTTCTTGTTGAACCTCATCAGGTTTTTTTTGGCCCAATCCTCTAATTTGCTAGGTCCCTCTGTATCCAATCCCTACTCTCCAGTGTATCTACCACGCCTCCCAGTTTAGTGTCATCTGCAAACTTGCTGAGAGTGCAGTCCACACCATCCTCCAGATCATTAATAAAGATATTAAACAAAACCGGCCCCAGGACCGACCCTTGGGGCACTCCGCTTGAAACCGGCTGCCAACTAGACATGGAGCCATTGATCACTACCCGTTGAGCCCAACAATCTAGCCAGCTTTCTATCCACCTTACAGTCCATTCATCCAGCCCATACTTCTTTAACTTGGCGGCAAGAATACTGTGGGAGACCGTATCAAAAGCTTTGCTAAAGTCAAGGAATAACACATCCACTGCTTTCCCCTCGTCCACAGAGCCAGTTATCTCATCATAGAAGGCAATTAGGTTAGTCAGGCATGACTTGCCCTTGGTGAATCCATGCTGACTGTTCCTGATCACTTTCCTCTCCTCTGTTTCATAATTGATTCCTTGAGGACCTGCTCCATGATTTTTCCAGGGACTGAGGTGAGGCTGACTGGCCTGTAGTTCCCCGGATCCTCCTCCTTCCCTTTTTAAAAGATGGGGCACTACATTAGCCTTTTTCCAGTCATCCGGGACCTCCCCCGATCGCCATGAGTTTTCAAAAATAACGGCTAATGGCTCTGCAATCTCATCCGCCAACTCCTTTAGCACCCTCGGATGCAGCGCATCCGGCCCCATGGACTTGTGCACGTCCAGTTTTTCTAAATAGTCCCAAACCACTTCTTTCTCCACAGAGGGCTGGTCACCTTCTCCCCATACTGTGCTGCTCAGTGCAGTAGTCTGGGAGCTGACCTTGTTCGTGAAGACAGAGGCAAAAAAATCATTGAGTACATTAGCTTTTTCCACATTCTCGGTCACTAGGTTGCCTCCCTCATTCAGTAAGGGGCCCACACTTTCCTTGACTTTCTTCTTGTTGCTAACATAACAAGAAGGGTTTCTTCAGGTACTCTTAACATCTCTTGCTAGCTGCAACTCCAAGTGTGATTTGGCCTTCCTGATTTCACTCCTGCATGCCTGAGCAATATTTTTATACTCCTCCCTGGTCATTTGTCCAATCTTCCACTTCTTGTAAGCTTCTTTTTTGC